>NW_027180694.1:0-50000 GCF_040956055.1 Brachionichthys hirsutus | reverse complement strand
CACATGTAGTATTCTGATTCTGATGTTTTGCTCCAGAAAGTGTATTTGATGACTCTAACATGCCTCGAGGTCCGTCTGATCCCAATTAAGGCGACGGAGAAACCAGACTTCTCCTATAAACCGATATCTGAGGGCGTGTGTTTGAATTCAGGGCAGGTGCACGAGTGTGTGTAAATGAGCCTTTGTGTACACTGCATGGGGAAGCAAAGCAGAGAGTCTGAAGTGCAGCCATGGTGTTAAGAGTTCAGAGGGAGGACGAGAAAATAAAAAAAGAAGAAGCAAAGCGTGAGAGAAAAGAGGGAAAGGAAAATACAGAAGGAATATCTCTTCATTTTTCAGATTTAATTCATTCTTCAATTACATGAATAAGATCGAATGAGCAGTCGGTAAGGGCCGACTTGTGTCTTTTTTTTATTATTATTATTATTTTCCACTGTCTCTTACCCATGTTGCAGAGCTGGATCCTGAATACACACAAGGGACTGGAACAAGACTGGATAATTGGGTTAATGAGTTATCACTGTACTTTATTACCAAAAACACATGATTGTGAGGTTTTGTCTGTGGGCAAGGGTGCGACATGGAGCGATGGAGATGAATGGAGCCAGAGAGCTAGAGAGGGAGAGAATCTCGTGGAAATGGAGAGCAGGAGCGATAGGGAGAGCGAGC
Organism: Brachionichthys hirsutus; assembly: GCF_040956055.1. Lineage (NCBI taxonomy): Eukaryota > Metazoa > Chordata > Actinopteri > Lophiiformes > Brachionichthyidae > Brachionichthys > Brachionichthys hirsutus. The sequence goes on along the minus strand of NW_027180694.1, from coordinate 49,331 downwards.
GAGCAGTGCCAGGTGCTATTGTCCCGTCTGTCAGTTGCAGGAGGGTAAGAACAAAGAAACCTGCTGAGCTGCGGTGTATCGCATGTCCGTCTCCTTCTCTCGGACTCACCGCACTCTTATTCGCTCACACACTCGGTGCATTCACTCTGGGAAATGTGCGACCCCCTCCGCCCCATTATTGTTTACCATCTCCAGATCCGAACTACCTCCTCAAAGGACGGTGGGGGTTTAGAACAGGTGGACAGCCGGTCTATAGATGCAGGGAGAAAAGAATGACGAACGAGGGAGGAGTAGAGCATCCCTTAATAGCCCTCAGGTATAAGGAGGTCACGGCAGGGTCAGCGTGCTCCACACCTGCCCCGCGGGTTCCCGGAGGGGGGTGGATAGCAAGGACCGGGGAAGGAGCGACACACCTGTATCCTGGTGAAGTTCACATAGGACGAATGAGAGCTGAAACAAGAATTGGGAACGAGGGGAGAAGATACTTTTCCCCTGACCCTTGTAAGAGCGATAGCAAAGAAGACCCCGCCTCTCTCATATGGTTGTCTCATCTTCTGGTAAACGACCAAGGAGCTTTTGGGAGCGCTATGCAGACATTTTTCAGTGGATTTCATTCTTCATTAGTTGCTATTAGCAATTCCACATAGTGTCAACTTCACTCAACAGTTTTATGTTAGCTGCATGCATGCAGTTTTATGCCCACTATGGGGTAATATCTCCTGGAGGTAGATAGCATAGTCTTGGACGCAGCACACACTTGCGGTCCTGTCGTCAGGGCTGCACCGCCAGTGTTCTGCAACATTTCACCTCACTTTTTATGGAAATTTTACATTGACGGCATTGGCTCACCTCGCCTCAACAGTAGTCAATTTTTAATTTTTTTGTTGCAATTACATTGGCAATCCTGGTACTTGGTGCTCCACTCACCTCTATCGAGGTGATACCAAATGTGGTTGTGGAGGGGCTGTCAACTGTCGATGGAACAAATGTAAAGACAAACCAGCCATTTTTAAATAGTCTTGCAACTTGCATGCACTGTATGCAGTCGTTCTTGTTTTCAATATATGATTATTTTGTTATATTAATACATGGAATTAAATGCTGTGAGCTATAGTATAAATGAAACTGTCGCACCCGAAAGTCTAAGAAGAGTTCAGAGGAGGTGAGGTAATATATAGCATTGGTGTAAAATAGACAGTAGTTCCTGCTCAGCTTACTTGGAAAACAGACGGCAGTTATACTGGAAAAAAGCAAACAAACCAACCCTGACTCAGTCCCATGTAAGCTGCTTCACATACCATAGAATGGGTTTGTTTCTGAATGGTTCTATGACAGATTTATAGCAGTTGCAGTAATTGCTTGTGATTGTTTCACCACAACTGGATCATGAATTTCGTGCACACTGGTATTTGTGCCAGTATCATGTGTGCCTTTTTGTGACGGTGGAAATAGAGAACAGCAGACTGTGGTTCAGGTGGTAGACCGCGGAACTGAAGGGTCATGGAAAATTTGTTGCAAGACACTGCTGTGAGCGATCGTTCATGTGAACGGAGTTGTAAATGCTTCCAATGCCATGGTGCTGCATGTTGTCTCTATCTGCACCCATTTACAAGAGGACCACAAAGCTACACAACATAGAATGCTGCGTATGACAACGTGTTTACTCAAATGAGACCATCGTTATGACAACGAAGCGGTGGTTGTGCAGTCATACACATGACTACTGCTAATTTCCATGACATAGCATCAACAGTAGGAAACAATCCGTCACATTCCAGAAGTGTGCAGATAAAATGCCCACATTCTTCTTCTTCTTCTCCTCCTCCTTTTTCTCCTTCTCCTCTTCCTGTTCTGGGCAATAGTCTGTAAAAATATTTTGGGGGAGAACATTTTCCCTGTAAAGTTAAAGGAACATTTGTAGCTTCCACCAACAGTCCAATAAAAGCAGACCTCTGACTGACGTTCTGTCATCCCTTACTTTTGCTCTGTCACTCCCCCCCCCCTTCTATCATTCTTTGTACGCCAACCTTCCCCCAGTTGGATTTTCAGGCTGTCATCAAATTAAACTACGCTGATTATTCTGCGTCAAGTTCCAGAATGCTGAGTTCTTGTTTAGACTTTGTTCCAGTGCATAAGTGAGAAGGAACCAGTGAATCATTGTGTTGCATTCGAAACTGGATCTCTGAGTTTCTATTGAGTCTTTCCTGCTCTCCATGCTGTTTGTCGTGTTTCATTGAGCCCTGATATGTTTAAACTTCCCACACATTTTCTGAAATTATAGTTTGACTTTGTCTGCATGTTGTTTGCTGACCATGTCAAATAAAACTACAAAAATACAAAATAAAAGAACATTTTTCAGATTGTTGGTATGTACCTGCTATCACACACTAGAATGTGAACTGTAAACAGTGGGTGGACCCAGAAAACACAGCCTGCTTCAGTGGGAGCTGTTTGTGTTAGTGGATTAGTACTTTGATATCTGGTCCTTCTTTTGAAAGTCAGATATCTTTGTCATGTTAATCCTCTCGTCCCTGACACTCTATTAGCAGGGCCAACCATTCACAGAGGGGAACACCCACCACCGAGCTCATCCGTCGATCCCCTTGTTGGGATGCTCTTACGGGAAAAGCTCCTGGATCGTTGCTGCACGTCAGCGTGTGTGACGGACGCAGAGCCCTCTTGTGGTACCAGACACTCGTCTACAGAGGGAGTGTTTTAGTGCGGTACTGTGCTGTGTCATCTGCTGTTACTGCAATGTTTTTATATGGACAATAGAAGTAGAATGAAATAATTTCCAAAGACAAAAGGTTAACATATCATCCCATCTTCCCCTCCTTGAAAGGATAGATAGATAAGATCAAAGGGTACAGGGTCAATTTGTCTTTATTTTATGTGTGTGTGTGTTTGTGTGTGCGCGGGGGGGGGGGGGGGTAGGATATGGATGGAATTTGGTGAATGAGTGTGGGAGTATATGTACTGAAGAAAAACATTAAATAACAGAGCTGATTTGAGGTGTGTGAGCGTGTGTGTGTGCACGTGCGCATGTGTGTGTGGGAGTATTAGTGTTCAAATTATTTCTGCTGGGAATGATTAGGCTGCTAGCGAGACTACAGGAATCTAAGGGTCATAGATTAACCCTTCATACCCCCCCCCCCCCCCCCCCACACGCACACACACACACACACACACATGCAAACATTCCTTTCCCTTGTAACTCAAAGTTTTGTCTCTACAAAGACTCAGATACTTTGCTACGTCTTAGATTGAAGGAAAGCAATAGGACAAAAGTGGCTACTGTTTCCAGAGCGACTAATCCTCACCCCTCATCATGTACAGTGGGGGGAGGTGATCGGCGCAGGGGTCACCAGACAGGCCAGCAGGTCCCGGTCCTGTTTGGGGGGAGCCTGTGGAGGGGGTGATTGAAGGGCCAACATGAGGCAGAATTAGTCATAAAGCACAGGGATCGACTGAAGTGTTGGGGCCACCCTTACAACTGAATGTTCCCCACTGTACCTCCTGTAGTGAAGACAAAATGCTTAATTTGGGATGCTGTGTGTGATGCTAGACGGGAATGTGACTGAACTAAAAGGTCTAATCCCATCCTGGCCATATCCGCTTTTGTGTTTTCCCATATAGGACAGTGTGTTCCATTTCTTTAGGATGGAGGGCAAGTGTTCATCAGGTCCTTCAGATAAAAGATGGCTCCAGTTGTGATAAAAGAAGTGCATATCTTCAAAAGTAATCATGTATAATATATATAAATGAAACTGGACTATCTGGGTAATGTAGACGAAACTAAATAGGCACTTGAGCCAAATCACTATTTGTTTTTCTGTGCGCTAGTCTCGTGTAATTTTGGACAATTTGGAGAGGTTTTGGGTTTGGGCGTATTTATATGTAAAAGAAGGGAATATAAAAAGGTGAAAGGGTGAATTAAAGTATCTCCATTACATTTTGATATTGTTTTAGAGACTGAACTCAGAGTACACAACTTGAAATGTCATCCTGAGCTGATTTATGGTGGATCCTATTTCTCGATCTGTTTAATGATTGCTTTGGGGTTCTTGGCCCTCATTCTCAAAACAGGCCAACTTAGTTAGCTGCGACTAAAAGCTCTGAAACCTGCTTATATGTGCGGCACAGCCTGCTTTGCTATTGTGTGGGTGTGTGTGTTGGTGTGTACATGGGCGATTGGCATGCATGTGTGTATGTGTGTGCGTGTGTGTATGTGTGTGTGTATGTGTGTGTGTGTGTGTGTATGCAGAGAAGTAAGCCAAAAAAGTGAAGACACGGTTGTCAAGGCTGATGTTACGGTCGCATTTGGAGCGGTGTTGGGTTTGTCTGCCGATGTTAGAAAGCTTGAAAATCAAGAGAAACGAATGACAAAGAACTTCCATGGCGACAAGGACAAAATAAAATCACTAAGTGCTAAGCAGCAACGCTATCATTCTTTCACCGTATACGGGCCGTGCGTGTCAAGTTGTAAATTATATCCCCTTTAAACACAGCGTCTGTTCACATAACTCACGCCTGTCAGATGTTCAACGGCGCTTCCTGCAGGTGTTGATAATGTACGGCTGTCCTGTCTTGTAGACATGACAGCGCGGCTTGTCTGAGCGTTAACCTCAAGCTGTGTGTCATGAGCTGATCTCTATGGACAGATTACAGGTTATGCACCATGTGTGACAAGTTCAAGTGTCTTGACATTAAGTGTGCGATTGGGCGTGCTCTGAAAAGGATCATTGCTTAGTTTGGTTTTTTTTCTGATTCAGTTGACAGTTTTACCTGAAAGCATTGAGGTGCCAAACAATTTCTCGGATCTTCGTGCAAGCTCCGTTTCCGAGTTAGGTCATAATGATGTAACATGCAGTGAGAGCATTCAAGGGGAGACTTGTGAGCATGTCTTGTCATGCACCAAGACAGAAGGCTGTAAATCAATAACTTCACTTGTTTAGAACATGAAATAACCACAGATAGGCTGAACACACATGTTTACGGCCATAGGCTGAATAGAGAGACACCTAGAAGACATTGTCTTCATAATGGGGCATTAAGCTATAATAACTGTGAGATTATTAGCCCATGCTAACAAGAGTCAGACAATTTGTCCGTCTGATGATCCAACAATAAAAATAATGCAGACCCTCAACACAGAATCAAATTTAGAAAGCAATATGAGCCTTTGGAACAGACCATCGGATTTCAAGCTCCTCCTATCAGAGCAGTGTGTTCTGTGGAACTGTGTCTGTTTGGAGAGCGCCTGCAGAGAAATGAATTATTTAGAAATCTGATATTTCGGTGGAAAAATTCTGTAACGCTGTCCACCGTGGAAGCCAGACACTGTTGAAATTCACTATTACAGATGTGAAAGGATGGAGCCAACTTTTAAATTTTACTCCTTGATGCCTAATTTTCTTTCTTCACCTCCTTTTCCTCATGTTTTATTGTGTTCATTCATCTTCCTGCTCCACTTTACCTGAAATCCGGGTTGCAGGTATTGTTGGAGGAGCCTATCCCAGCAGTCTATGGGCGAGAGGCGGGGCCCACCTGGACAAGCCGCCAGTTCACCTATGCTGCCTGGTTTTGGTGGTGGGAGGAAGGCGGAGAACCTGGAGAGAACCACGCAGGCACGGGGGGGGAGGGGGCAAGCAGAACTCCTCACAGAAAGCCCCCAAGTCGGATTTGAACCTGTGACCTTCTTAAACTATTATGTTCAAATACACAAATTCATGCAAACCGGTTTGTCTAATAGGAAGTGGGAGGAGAAAACAGTTAGAAAAGCTGGAAAGAAAAAACGTCAGTGTAATGTCACTGATTTCACCTGAGTGAGCGAGGTGGAGAGGATTAGTGGAGGCTGCTGTAATTCCACCCTGTGATTGGCTGAGGCCAGAGTTTCAGCGGAGGTGTGACAGATAACAGGCTTCTAATGGCTTACATGTCACACACACATAAAACTGGAAGTAAATAACAGCAGTCAAGGAAAGCACAATGATTTTTTAATCTTGTATAATGGAGGCACACACATGACCTTCACACACACACACACACACGGGAAGATGAGACAAGAGCAAACACACTCTACCTGCAGGTATACTCCTCCCTCCTCTCCTCATTTCATCCCTCACGCTCTCTCTCTGCCTTGTGGCTATGAGCGGTTGTCGTTCTGCCTGTCTCATTAGAAAGGAAGAGAAAGAGGATAAGTAACACAATACATGAAAGTCGATACCGGTCTGGGTGAGGGTACTTTATCACGCGTCTGTCATGTCCAGCAGGGGCTGAAAAAAGAAAGAAAGAAAAAGAAAGAAGACCTGAAATAACAGCTTCCTTTTGACGCTGTTGAATGAAGACATGTGCAGCAGCAGCAGCTGTATTAGTGCATGTCTCCATTCATGGCTGCACAGTAATAAATAGATATTTATTCTGGATGGATACAGAATGAAGAAAATCTTGAAAGATTATTCCAGTAGGAGTCACTTTGCTTTGCAAGTTCTGTCTTTAACACGTCCAGCGAGGGTGCACCATGCCGTTCCCTGTCAAGAAGGGCTCTCGGTCACTGCACCTCTTAGCTATTGTTAGGATTCCGAGTATAAAAACATGAAAGGCTGCCCCCAGTGGTCAACTCTTGTGCTGCATCAGCAGGCTTTCGGCTTTTTTATTTCATATTGAGTCCAACACAACTCCCCCTGAAAAGCTGGCAGCATTGAGTTGCTGCCATGGGAACGATCAGACGTCTCGGTCTCGTCGCGGCGGTGTGAACCGACAGGTTTTCGGCAAGTGGATGCGAGTTTCTCTTCGCCAATCTGTGGTCTGAACGAAGCTTTAATGTGGACGCAAACTTTGTAACACTGACTGTACCGTAGTTTGAGTTTATGTCTGCGCATGACAGACATCTCCCCCCCCCCCCGCCATGTTCATATTTCAGTGGTAGGTGAAATAAAGCAGATCGCTGCGCCGTGCCAGGTGTTTATCTTGGACACAGTTACAAAGCTCTGACACATTTTTTTTTACACACTCCACAGGGAAACAGTGCAAGACTTTTTTGGGGGGGAAAGAACATTTGAAAGACTTTTTTCTCTTGTACATGTTGTTCACGATCATTTCTTTGTCCAAAAGTCATAAAATCTAAAATCCAAACTTTTTTTTTTTATGTTTTGTGACCAGTTTCCACTTATTACTAGATTAACAGCTATATTATAACATGTATATATTCTGAAGTTAAATAAATCACCTAAGCAAAGGCATGCCACCATCTATCTGGGCAGTGTAAACAGAAGAAAACGTGTTGCGGTGAAAGGGTCTTCATGGCACTATTGCGCAATCATCATGCAAAGCGTTTCATAGCCTGTAGAAATTGATGGGGGAGGGAACTCTGCAAGTAAGTGTGTTTGGGTGAGGCGAGTGTACGACATATAAATAGAGACGGGGGGGGGGGGGGACTTGAGACATTTTAAACCATAGCTGTGCTTTCTCCATTGGCCTTATCAGGTTTCCCCAAGGCTGCCAGCAACAGCAGACCAATACAGAGCCCCCAAAAAATTGCATGTTGAGTGCTTGCAGGGGTAAAAGTAAGGGGGGTCTGGAGGGAGAGACGGGAGGACGGAAAAAAAAAAAAGATTGTTGTAGGATCCAGTGAAAGTGGGCAACCTTGGAGGAAATAAACGCGGATAAACGCTGAACTGAAAGGGTTAAGAAGAGGATGAAATACAGATTAAAGTGGTAAATCAGGAACGCAAGGAAGAGTTAGAGAAGTGCACAGAGGAAGACAGACAAAAATTGGGGGTGATGTCTGAAAGTCAAAGCAACCCCCCCCCCCCCCCCCCCCCGTTTTTGGCCTCTTTGTTTCTGTTGCTTTCTTTCTCTGGGAGCCTTCAAAATAATGGATTGTCACGCTAAATGGCCGGATACAAGAGGGATAAAGGGCTGCCTGGGCAGGGGGATCTGGAAAGGAGGCGGCCATTGTTGGAAACAGGGAGGGACGTGGGGATGGGTCGACAGGGGGGGGGGGCAGACTGAAGAGTCAAGCATACTTCCAAGTCAATTTGTTCCCTATTAGAAAGTAGCACAATTAAAAACGACACGGACAGGCTAGCTTTCACAAGCCAAGATGCCGATTTGGCTTTGTTTAGCTTCGTGGATGGACTTTTAAGAACTCAGGGGTACACATCCCATATTGACTTCTCAAAGAGGAACGAGCAGCGACCTTGTTTTTGATACTTATCAATACATTATCAGCCATTTGGCTCGGCCACAAGCTAGATTCTTAAGAAATGAGGCTCACATTTTTTTTTTTGCAAAACAGCGAGGCAAACGGGGTCTCCTGTCAGAACTCGGGTCAGACACTTGGTTCTTATGAGTAGAGCTTGGCAGCCGTTTGTGATGCCTTTGAATGCGTCGAAACATGCTGACAGTATTTTGAGCTGTTTGTCTCCAGGTCCATCCGTAACGTGAGAGTATAAAATAGTGATAAGCTTTGCGAGACATGCTTCCTTTGTGATGTCTGAGAACCTGTCTGGCAGACAGAAACCGCTCAGCTCAGTTTGTGTACATTTCTATTTATTGTAGTCTCGTCTTTTAGATTTCAAACTGCCAGTTAGTTCACATTCTGGCTCCTCCAACGTTTGTGTTTGCCAAACAGAGTTCTCCTGCCCATAATAATGGCATGCGCTCATAAAAATCTCACCATTTCAAGGCCTACTCTTAGATTGGGCATTTAAATCCAGTACTCCTCCCAATATAATAGCCAGCCCACCAAGACTGCATCACAATGGCAAGAAACACATCAGCAATATGATTTCAAGAATTTTCTTTTCATTTTATCATTATATGAGTTTTAAAATTACATTTTATTTCATTCCAGCCTTAGTTTCTTGCCAGAAGCTGTGTGTGGATATATATTTATTTACGGTATTTATTTTAAAAGCTCACACTTGTTTACTTCTACACCCCCACTTGGCTTCCCTTGTAAGTCTTCAAATCAATGCGGCCCTTTGATGTATATTTGATGCATCTCAATATCCAAAAGTCAAGACATCAAAACATGTTATTCCTTCTGACAATATAGGATCAATAGCTGACAACAAATTGATGGCCTGAAGGAGAGGGAGGTGGGTCTGCTGTGTTTGTATGAGAGTATGCAAGAGGGGGGGGGGGGGGGGGGGGGGGTGTGAATCCACCAACAATAGCATTATAATATACAGTAAAGAAAAAATGCACCAAGATCTAAGCTGTCTTAAGTGCTTACCTTTATTGTCGCTCTTAAATCAAATAGATTTTGGGCCAAGCTAACTCATTTGAGGCCAATAGAGACATTAGATTTGGTTGAATGAAAGGTATGCCGTTTCTGATTTTTCTTTTCCCCAACCTCCCCTAAAACATAAAAAAGTGAAAACAGTGGGGGGAGGTGGGGAAAAGAGGAGAAAGCCACTGGAGACTAATGGAGTATAAGCGGAATATATGTCTAATAAAAAAAAAAATCTAACAAAAGCTGGAAATGTGTATTTAAGCAGGCTTTGTCCAACAAAATTACTGCAGTGTAAAACTCATTATGGAGAGCAGCTCTTGTTGCCAGACAACAATAATAAACTGTTGAGTTTTGCATAATGAAAATGCATACCGCCTGTCGAGGACCGTTGTGCAGCCAGTAATAGCTGTCTTAAATTTATGAAGCCAAACTATGGTGCCCAAAATATGAACAGGGCTTTACTTACTTATTAAAGAATTTTGAAGGCTTTTATTATTTGAAATCCATTCTGCTCACAGTACTGGCTCCCTATTCCAGTGTTTTCTAACTAGCATACAATATAATTAACATATAATTCCTTGAACAGGTCATTTTCTTAATTGTGGTGCTCCAGACTGCCCAGAAAAACACAATTTGTGTGGATTATTTAAGATTACTTTATGTAAATAGGGAACTCCAAATGCATCACTCATGTAGCATGTCCACCAGTATATGTCCACGCACATTAATCTATGTATATTCTAATTTAATCTGTATATTTGTCTACACAATCTGCATACTTTGTCTATATCCATGCATAGAAACATATATTATGTCTAGCTTTACAGAATGTTCATAGCACGACATCGGCGTACATAACAGCTGTAAATCTTTTGCACATTCCTGTCTAATAATTCCACTTCTGGTTAGATGCTAAACTGCATTTTGAACGTCTATTCTGTTTCCAGAGATTTGTCTAAATGGAATTGTTGGGAGAGGAGGCCAAGCATGAACTGCGGCATCCTCCCTTCAAGGCTCTGCTGCGCTCAGAGCAAGATGAGCGGCTGCCATACCTTTAGATTGGACCGATGGAACCTGTGGGCCTCTCTTGAGTTTTGAAATACAACCAGACATGGTTTATGTGCAAATTGTCTGGCTTTTCTGCGTAACGGTTCCAAAGAAAGTTCTCATCGTCATGGGGGAGAATTGTGGAAGCAATGGGAAAGCAAGTAAGCCAAAAAGACAAAGTGAAAAATGGAGACACAACATTTCAGCCTGTCAAGAAAGTGAAGTATGGCCTTGTATGTTGCTCACTAAATGAAAATATGTTCTGACCATTTTAGGACAACTTGGACTCTGCCTGTCAGGCATAGGCCTGCGTTCGCACGTTCAATCACCTCTCTGTGGACCTCTTCGGTCCACAGAGATGAGCTATTAACATGCTGCATTTGAGCAAAATCAGAGTTTTCATATTGATACACATATTGCCAAGGACTAGGAGGGAACTATGAACATGATGACAACAAATAAAGAAACAGATGAACGCAGAAAAGTTCTGTTTATTGGAGAAATGAGCACCAGATGAGGTTATTAAAGGGAACCCCGACTGCTTTTACAAACCGGTCTAAAAATACAGCCATAGACCTCTACTATGTAAATACATTGACACTTCTTATAAGTTATAAAAATCTGTTTTGTTTACAACATAAATTGTTGCATGGTGGCCGCCATGTTTTCGTGTGCGCAATGCATTCTGTGCATAGCCGTAGCTATGCACAGTGAACATAACAATTTAATCTTATATTTACGTTACTGACAGCAAAATACAGCCAGTGGTGCTGAGCCTGAAAACTACAATGACTGTACAGTATTGTACTTTTGTTTAAGGCTGTGCTTTATTTATTTATTTTGATTGTTTGCTTAATGGTCCCAAGCTGGACCTTTTTCTATTCTGCAGGACAAGTGGAATATTTTTTCCAGCAGTGATTGCTGCCCCACATTGTAGTCGACTCCCATCTGCATGATTTACAGGCTAATTAAATATTTCCAGGCCCACTTCAAGCACGGCGCGAAACGAATCCTTGCCTTACAAGGTTTGCAGAGGTTGAAATCCGGTAAACCAAACACAAGGCATGTCATGTCTTTCGGCAACATTTTTTCCTACTCCTTGTAAACTTGTGCTTCCCGCAAACTCGCCATGAACACACCTCCATTAGAGAAGATTGCTTTTTTAAATTAATCACCTCTCCTTTTGTCTGGGCTTACTTGTGTCAGCAGCAGAGCGGCGTCACCAACGTGACCAAATTAAGAGTTACAATAGACTTTAAATCTAAATGCGCAAACATACAGTGGCTAAAAGGGATGTGTCAATGTGGTGCAGGCTATATGCAGGGGATTCAGGTAGCCTTTAAAGTAAAATTAAATGATGGGGGGGCAGACTAACATAGAGTTTCTATGCAGTTGCACCTCCTGAAACATTTGCATTGCGTTTTTCGTGAGGATGAGAGAATTTCTTTTGACAGATTTTAATATATACATTAAGATTCTACGATAAAACTTGAGAACAGCTTGCGAGTACGATCAATAGTCAGATCACTTTGTGCACACGCACACACGCACTTTCTCCACACGCATGCATGTGAATGAACACATTCACACAGAAATTGCAAACAAAGATACGCTTCTAATGCATTTAGTGCAGTCACGCAAACACAGGCTTGAGCACTCCAAACAAGGCCGGCTTCCCTGTCCCGTCTCTAGCTGGAACAAGCCTCTCATGGATCCCACACTCTTGTACACACAGAGTTTGTCACCATCTCGTCTCCTGTGGTCTATTTCTGAGGTGATGGGGGGGGGGAGGAACAAAGCTATGTGAAGAGAATCCAGGAATGACCTTTGAGGTGTCTCAGGTGTCTCTTCTTACACTCACGTAAATAAATACACTTCATTTACACAGTCAGACTCCTACACAAGTCACTGCTTTGATAAATACTAGGGAGAACCAGCTCACAAAAATGTCTGAGCATACACTCCATAAACATCTGCACCTTCTCTCACTAAGCAGAGGTCGCTACAAGGACCTGTCGGCATCTCGTGTTTGCAGGTTGAGAGGTGTCCTCTTCATTTTGTTAGATATTTTCTGTTTTCTGCATGCAGTAATTGAATTGCAGAATCAAGACTGTTGCGTTTTGGTAATACATTTGTAAATGTCACATGGCAGGATGAACAGCAGTGATGGTGTCCGTGAATCACATAAACAACCAGTTGAGGTTTATGTTTTATTGAAATTGCTGATTGGATTATCTGACTATTAATCATACTAGACGAGAGACTTGGTCTCACAATGTGTCTGTGTATGTGTGTGTGGGCAAATACGTGTGCCATTGGGTCCCTTGAAGAGTTCTATAAATATTCAAGGGAGATCTGACTCTAATTAATGTCTGCTCACATTTCAGTCTTCCACACGTGCACGCACACACACACACACATGACTTTATACATCATTGCTTGGCGTAGTAGTTGGCCAAGAACTCTTTTGGTGTAGTCGTTGGAGGTGCTAATGGTTCCATTGAGCTCCGAGGCAGCCAATGTCTCGCTCCCAAGTTTTCCGAGGTTTTTCATGTCTCTCAAACTGATGGTTTTCAGCTCAGCTAAACAGGGACCACCAGTAGAATCTTCATCCCCTGACCAAGGGAAATATTGTGTTTGATGCACTCATCAAGTCCGACTTTGTTTCCAGCAGTTTCATAAAGCGACCACCGTAACTTCGGAGAACAGAACGCGATTGTTCAAGTTGCTCTCACGAGTGATGACTCAAACATGTGTTTTATACGTTTAGAATTAGAAAAGCTTCTTTTTAATGTTGTAGCACCTCTTTCTGCAGCTCCTTCCTCCTTCCTTCTGGTGTGTTTTTCGCCTATCTCAGGTCTCAGGTCATGGGTCAGAAACCCCCCAAAGTGATAAATGCTTCCAGGTCACCTCTCCTGTCTCTGGGGGTCGTGCAGACGCTTTCTGCGGTGACAGCAACAGCATGATCACTCAGCCGGATCGCCAGAGCTGAACTTCGTGACCTGCTCGGCCCTTCGCCGTCTGTCCTCCTTCAGCTTCATTCTGTTTCCTCCAGCTTTACGCAAAAGGGATTGTCTAAAAATTTAAGCATAAGGGATTCGCCCCACCAGCTTTCAAAGCACAACACCGGCGCCTGGAAGCAGCCAGCAGGCCTTAGAATTCCAGAGCAAGCAACTAAATATTACAGTAATTAATGTTTTCTGCTCATACTGAAAGTTTTCCTAATATTTGGAATCGCAGCAGGAATTCTGAGTCTTGTGAAGGAATTTTCTTCAACAGTTTGAGGATGAAAGTGAGATGAAATTTTACAAACACACAAAAAGACAAGACATTTCAGAGTTAGACCTTCTTAATAATACAATTTATTTTGTTTATACTGTCACAGACACACAGTCACACACACAGTCTCTCTCTCTCACACACACACACACAGTCGTACTGATGCTGATCTTATTTTGGAGACGTTATCAGCCTCTCACGCGATCGCTCCCATCCCCCACTGTGAATCGATGCCTTGTTCTCCAGCCACCAGCAATAGAACTAGAGCACGTGAGCCGCTTTCATAAGAAATATGATTGAATTATAAATCCCTTTGCTGCCGACAGTGTGAGACGAGCCACGTGACTGAGTGTCCCAACTGAAAATGGTCCTATTACATTACGCATGAGATTCCAAACTGGAAAACAGAACATCGTTCGTTACATATGATTGAATTGTCGTGACCCCTTGTTTATCTCGACGGATCCTATTGTGCCATTTATAAGTCCGTGCGTACACAAAGTTGTGAGCAGAAGTTTGACATTTTTTATCCACTAATATTTACATTTCCAAATGTATTACATTCCATAATTTTCTGCTGCTTTTCTGCTTTGCGGGTCATGGGTGTTGCTGGAGCCTACCCCCCAGAAGCGGATTACATCTCGGACGTGTCGCCAGTGTGTCACTTTAGAGTGACTGATTCACCTAAATTACATGGTTTTGTAGGAAACCGGAGAACACAGAGAGGGGAATGGACACATGGGGAGAACACACAAACTCTGCATAGGATTTGAACCCAGTGGCTTCTTGCTGCGAGGCGTCAGTGCTGCCTGGTACGCCACCGCGCCGCCCGCCATAATATTCAGATAACATAAAATATTAGGAATACAAAAAAAATAAATCACACTAAAAGTTTTTTTTTTAATTCAAAGACTTGATTAGATAAAATATTTGCTTTGTAAAACATTTTCAATGAATGAGCTGATGGGAAAAGAGCTTTTTAAGGTTTTTCTTCGAAGTCCGTTAGTTTCAGTGTTTATTTGATTCGGTATTATTCACCATTCCAAAGAATAGAGTTTAGCCAATATACACCAACATACACTCTTCTCCGCAAACGCGGCAGTGAGTATGAGTGTCAAGATTTCGTTTTAGTATAGTTCTATCAAATGTTGAACTTAAGCGCCTCATTTCCTTTTCCAGTATCTCAAATTGACTCATGTTTATGTTTAAACCCACTCTGACATGTGGTGTGTTTCTCCTGCAGCCACCACAGAGGAAAGTCCTCCATGGTTTGTTTGGGTTAGACAGCAGAGGAATGAGGGAGGGAGGACAGGGAGATGGGGAGAGGATGACAGGGGAATCGGGGGAGGGGGGATGTGGAGGGTGAGTGGGTTTGGATAATGCTTTCTGAATTGTAAAAAAGGGGCTAGACAAAGGCAAAGGGAGGAAGGGAGCCTGCGAGGGCCAGGGGAGTGATGAGGCAGATGGGAGTACAATTAGGGAAAGGAGATGAGTGGAAAGGAAGTAATGGAAGGAGGGAAGCTATACAATGAGGAAATAAAGGAATGGAGGAAAAATGAAGAGGAGGGGAAGGAGAGCAAGGAGCTTGAGGGTTACATTCCTGAAGTGCAACCGACCTGGGGCTGCTCTGCTGCCCAATGTAAACACGGGGAGGAGGACTGACAGGCTGTCACAGCGAGGAAGAGGTGTGTTCAGAAAGGATGAAATGTGTGAGGAAGGAGCGAGGCAGACAAAGGAGGTGGGAATGTTTCAGAACAGTCCGCTATGGTCTATATGTTGAGATTTTACATCCCATATGCTCGACCCCGCAGCCTCTTCTGGTCTCCTCTTCTGCCTCACATTTCTTGTTCTCCTTGTTGCATCCGACCTCACAGCAACATTACACTGCTAAGCCAGCAGATGAGATGTTGAGGTTAGAGAAAAACGACATGTGTCCCCATCTCAAAGGTGTGTGTTCACATTTATTCATTCATACTGCGTGCATAAACATTGCTTTACTCTCTGTGCATGCAGATGTCACATATTTGACCCTGTAATGTGGTCTTGCAAACAGGTGTGATAAAACCCGTAAAAAAATATATTGACATTATATATTATAGAGGAAACCAATCATGCCAATCAACAATGAAAGCAGTCCAGGTTGTGTGGCGCTAGGGCGCCATCTAGTGACAATAGATGTGTATTGCGATAGAAGAAAATAGCAACGTTTTGAAATCAGTTTAAAATGTTTTATTCCTCACACAGCACAATAAAGAACACATTCAAATACAAAGTGCTCCATGTTTTAGGGGGAAAACTTACACCCACACATACAAAAAACAACAGTCAAATGCGACAAGTGTTTGTATAGATTTAGGAGACAAAAGAAACCATTTGACATTAGTATAGGTGGAAAGACATGGTCTTCTCACCAAAACTAATTTAGATTGAGTAAACAATTTACAATTTTAGAAATAGAGAGATAAAATAGTCTAAAATAAATATAGCTTAATGACACAACACCTTATTTTATATGAGAATTGATGAATAATGAATATGCTGCCCCTTGCCCATATGGCCAGCTGGTATCGGCTCCAGCAGAGCCGTGATCCACAAGACGGATAATAGCGGCTGAAGACGAGACGTTCACAATCGTCTTATCTACAAGAATAATGCAGGTGTCAATCGTCTCCCCGCCAAGAGGAACTACTTTCCCATGGATTCATTGTTGCACCTTACAGGGGAATCCCGGAATACTGAGTTATAGCATTAAAATGATTTGAAACAGAATTCTGATCCATTTTCACAGCTTCCGATAAAGATAATTTCTGATAAGAAACAATAAAATGAATACAAAAATCTTAGACACAAATGAGGCAACGAAAATTCCTTTCATTTTCAAAGTAAAATTAACTGCTCTTCTTTATGCCTAAAAACAGAAGACTAAAGAATACAGGATAGTGTAAACAGGGTGAAAAGAATATTGCACACAGAAATAAGTAAAAGAAATTTAAAACAAAGTATTTAAAAAAGCGAGTTGATGATGTCATAAACTGACATTTGCACATATGTCTCCTCATAGAAGTCAGTGTTAGTAGTTTTGCTCGGGGATAAGGAATGCTCTGCTATCCCCTGCGCTAAATTTAGCAGGTTTGTTATTGTCTTTGTCGATTATCTATGCCCATAATATTTGCAATCTGATCCAAAAATGTTCTTCTAACTTTAAAACATTTCCAAAACTTTTAACTTTAACGATTTGTGGGGTGGCACGGTGGTGTAGTGAGTAGCGGTGTCGCCTCACAGCAAGCAGGTTCCGGGTTCAAATCCTATCTGTGCTGAGATCGTATGTTCTCTCTGTGCCTGCGTGTGTTTTGTTCTCCAGTTTCATCCCACCTCTAAAAACCTGCAATTTAGGTGAACTCATTATTCCAAATTGTTTGTAGTGCATGAGTGGTTGTCTGTCTCTATGTGGCCTGGCGACATGTCCGCGGTGTACCCCGCCTATAGCAAACTAAACAACTCTCGACTCCAGCTACTTCCGCAGGGTGGAATAGTGGATGATGATTCACCTTTTCCATATCATCCATTGTTTTTACTAAACCATGGGTAAACTTTTTAGCTTTTACAGGAAGTGACCTCATGATTAGAATCGACATGGAGGTAGAAGAATATTCTGAGAGTAGGAAAATCTGCTCAGTCCCACAATTGTCACACTTGCCCCGTAATTTCAGTCGGAAATGCTGGAAATCTTTGTCCTGGTTCTATTCATGGAAGCAAATAGACATATAGGTTATAGGTTTAAGGAGACCTGAGGCAGCACCAGTCCCTGCAAACTGCCCCATGAGGCATAAATGAAAAACAACAACATAGAATAAGGCATAAAGTTCCGGTTTTTAAAAGTCATTTTAGGCTACTTTAAGAAAAAGTCATTTTATAATGAGTACCGTAAGCTGCTCTTGATGAACATACTTCACCGGTTGCCAAACACAACGATAAAGCCCAAGTGACAGAGAGGTGTTAATGTGTGTTCCCTCGTCACTTGTTGAAAGGTGTGGTGACAGACCATTCCTTGTCTGTACGATGCTAGAAAGTTCTAAATAGGATGCACACTTTAGCGGGTAAAAGTGTGCATCCTATTTAGAATAGGTAAACCTATTACCTATTCCACAGTAAACCTTGGACTATCTTCATCAAGGAGGCTGCAGTCATGGCATCTGCGTGATGTTGAGGGCAACGCTCTCTCTACGTAATGTTGAAAGTGGAAAAGAAAGAAAGGGGAGGGTTGATTTCAGTGCTTACAAGAAAAATGTGAACCATGGGGGAGGGGGGGGGGGGTTAGAAATTACAAAGAATATTTGGGGCCAAATGTTGTTTGAGTAAATGTGTGCATTTGCATCCACTCACCCATGGTTTCCATTCGCTCGACCGTTCTGACTATTTCCTCCTCCTAAGGCAACCCGGAAAGATTTTGCTAGTTACTATGGCGCTGGGATCTTTGTATTGCCAGAGTGTAGAACAGCTTCACAGAGACAAACCCTTACCTGTCTGTCTTTTCTTGCGTTTCCACCACAGCAGCAGCAGGATGAGCAGCACTACAGTGACAACCGCCACTGTGCTGATGGCTGCCACAGTGACATGATTGTAACTGGGTGCACCTTCAGATCAGAACAAACGCAGTCAAAGGCAGAATTTGAAAAGCATAACATCAAGTACTGTATATAATTATATATATTATAAATTCCACTGTAAACTCCACAATAACAAAATCCTTTTGTTATTGCTGAAGATGAAGGGCCACAGCATGTAACTCTGATGCACATAGTAAAATAAGTGCATCAGGCTATAAATACTATATATATATATATATATATATATATAATGGCTCTGTCTTTGGAGTCTAATACTCACAGACGGTGAAAGACTCAGATGCGACGTCGCCCACGAAGCAGCTGAGGTTCCTCATCTCCCCCTCGGAGCAGTTGAATCTTGCGAAGCTGGTGACGTTGAACAACTCTGTTTGCGGATCATGAAATTCACTGTTGTTCAAGTCCTTCCATTCCCGAGTCGAAGGCACGTTCCACTTCATCCTGGCAATCGGGTAGCCGCCGTGGGAGGTGCATTTCCCCACGCAACTCAAGCCATCGGCGCACCCCAGCGTGAACGTGGGCGTGCTGTAGTTCCCTGGGAGAGATAGCGGCACTGTCAGCATGCACGTTGTTTTCTGACAGGTGCAGGCTTGTAGAAAACATTGGAAAGGTTGTGCAGCGTTAAATTTAAAGAATTTTCTCTACACATTCTACACATAATACTATATAATGTACATTTCTTAAAAGAAGAGACTGAAATATAACATAAGTATTCGTAGCCTTTGCTCGATGCTTTGTCTAAGCACTTTATGGGGTCAGTTTCTCCCCTTCTTCTTTGCAGGATCAAAGGATATCTTTAAACTATCATACTAGAACTGAAATAATTAGATGTATTATTAAAATATGAAATGCATGCATTCGTACCTGTGACATCTAGGCGTACGATGGTTTTATAGTTTTTAGGATCGCCTTTGTACACGATAATGCATTCATAATCACCGTTGTGTGAGGCATTCAGATTATACATGTGCACAGTTGCATTCAGTTGCACTTTGGTGTTAATCCAGGTCGAGATGTTTGATATATCATGAAATGCATGGTAGCCATTGATATAGTTGTCGCCTCTCTGGAAGTAGAATAGCTCGATTTGGCTCTGCTCCTTAACCGGACAGTGAATGGTCACATTTCCACCAACTTCCCCTCTGAGATAAACGTCAGCAGCAATTCCTGGGAGACAAAAGCAAGTGGAAGTCAAGGTTTGAAAGCATGCTGGGACAGTCCGTATGCAAATCGTGGAATAGATCAGAAGAAGAAGAAAAAGGGCTTGGTCGAAACTGACTTCAACTGACTGCTAAGAAACTATTTTATTTTATACCTTTAACTGATCTTACCACGCTTCCCGCACAATGTCAGCTGGACTGGAGCTTCTAAATTTTATTTGATTTCTGGAAATCATCTCTCAATCCCCACTTTGAGAACCCTTGCACTATATTACTGTATTTAAAATCCATTTGTACAAGCAGTTTAACTGTGAAATCTAAATTAAAGTGTGGTGTCAAAGCCTTCATATGACAGCAACGCTCACCTGGACAAAAGTGCAGTGCCATGATTAGGAAGGAAGACAGCAGCTGGGAGGAAAGCTTTCGATTTCTTGGCAGAAAGAGAGGTAGAATAAACATTCTGGCAACTCGAGTGAAGCAAACTATTCAGCAAAGCAATAGGATTTTCTGGTTCTATGCAAAGATGATGAACGATTACGTTCAGTAGGAAGTCCCTCTTGTGTAGAGAATTAACCACTTTGAATAGAGCACCGCAACCTCAAACACAGTTGACTTCATGCAATACGGAAGGGAACGGACACTCACAGAAAAAGCTGAGGGCTATTACTTGATGCCTGTTGAAAAAGAAGGACAAATCATTCATCAGCTTCAGGGTTGATTGCCTCTTCCATTCTCTCCTTTAAGTCAGTGCAGACTCGAATATTTTAAAAAGCACATTTTACTAGTATTTATGTGCCTGTTTTTATTTCAAAGGATTGCTGGCAAAGCTTTTCACTTAAAAACAAAAGTTTGTAGAATACAGTAAAAGTAGTTTTTATAAACTGAACAGAAAGGATGTTGGTACAGGAGAGGAGTGGTGTCGCTGCTGGGGGGGGGGGGGCTGCCCATGGGCACCTCGGCAGTGCTCTGAGCTGGCCCCTCTCCAGCCACCAGCACATGTTCCTCATTTTGTCTGGGCTGGGATTTGAACCGGTGGACTTCTCCGCTAAAGACGGAGTGTGACGTTTTATCATAATTAGTGATGTCCCGATCCGATCTTGTGATCGGAATCGGGCCCGATCACGAGCTTGCGGACTCGATCGGAATTGGGCGTTAGCTCCCGATCAGGACTCGTATATATATGGATCATTATTGTCATTCCTTTGTGTCATATCTGGAGTTGCGCTTTGGCACAGAGTGAGACCTCCCTCCTCCAGACAGAGATCGTGACGCGGACGGCATGACGTCACTTACTGTGACACTATTGGTTGGATGCTGGCTAAACACGGAAGCAGCTTGAAGCGGGTCGCGCGAGTATTTCTGTCGTGTTGGAAGTATTTTGAAGTCCATGACAAAAACCTCGCGATTGAAGTGCTGTTCATTTTACTTTAAATATTCGTATGTAATATTTCCTGTTGCACTAGTCCAAGTCCAAAGCGAAAAAAGTATTTTATTTATTACTTGAATGTTCGAGCTGCGCCACAGAAGTGCTCTGTTTGAGAGTTAAATGTTGAAATAAGATGACTAAAATAAAAAATAAGGGACATCGTGGATCTGTTTTTCGGTATCGGTTGAAAAATCAAATGACTCGGACTCGGGGTCAAGAAAACCTGACCGGGACATCCCTAATAATAAGAAGTGAAAGGCCTCTCGAGACCATTAGGTACTGATTATACTGGGTGACAGACATATGGGAGTGGAGGTTTCTAAATGCTACTTTCGTTTTCCTCTTTTCATTCATTTGAGACTTTAAATACGATGAATTACAATGTGTGATCACATCAGTGCCAGCTCCAGATGCACTAAATAAGGAAGTATGTTGACACAAATTTGATCCTGTTAAGACAGTCTTCACTCCTTCCCTAAGGTTGGCTTAAAGAATAAACTGAGTTATTGTAATAAAAGTTTAACCACAACAATAAAAATAATTTCAAAAGTCAACGGGGAAAGTTCTTACCATGCCAGCTCACTCAGCTTCGTTACCGAGTGACTCCACTCCGACCATTTCAGTAAGGAAGTATGACTGGCGGCGTAAGATGAGTCACTTCCTTTATTTTTTTTAAAGCCACATGTATTCTGGTATCTATGACGACGCATTCCTTTCACCTGAGCACTTAATTCAGGTGGTAGATTTTGAAAAGGGGAGTGTAATTATGTTATTTTCCTTGTGTGGCAATAATTGCAGTTGTATGAAAAATGTATATTAATAATACTAAGAAATACTGTATGTTACTGTGTGTGACTGGTGATGGTTTGTCTGCTTAAAAAGGCTCTCAGGGACATTTTATTCGCGCTGGTATCAGAAGTGATCAGTTTGACAAACTATCTTGCTGGACAAGATGGGTCACATTAGACGTAGTCCACAAGGAACTTAAAAGGAAATGACACCTTGACTAGATTAGACATTGGCTCACGAACTGACTTGGGTGTGACTTAACTTGATTAAACCACATACCACAAATTAATTCATCTTTTTTTTATCTAATCTAAGCCATTGAATGATCTGAGGAGTGTGATGCAGAGTATGCCTCAAATTCGGCAAGTAGAACATTATCT
This sequence comes from Brachionichthys hirsutus, assembly GCF_040956055.1. Lineage (NCBI taxonomy): Eukaryota > Metazoa > Chordata > Actinopteri > Lophiiformes > Brachionichthyidae > Brachionichthys > Brachionichthys hirsutus. The sequence goes on along the minus strand of NW_027180694.1, from coordinate 27,384 downwards.
TACACACATCCAGTCAGACATTCTGTCACCAAAATGGACAGAACAAATGTACATTTTTCATTCAACTGTAGAGCAAGAAATTCATTGTCCAAACCAGAAAACACCCAGGAGTACCAGCCACAGCAAAAATGTCAATGAAAGTTAAACAGTCAGAAAACTTCCCAGGATTTGTTACTATTGTCGTTCAAGGAGCCTCTGATAAAAGATTGGCACGCTAAAGAGCATGCATGGCATCCATGCAGGTCATTTTTCTGCAATAATTGGACAGTGGACGATTGTGAAATCTAGTTTAGTGTTGAGACTTCCTGTCCTTGACCGCTGATGTGCTATAAACAGAAATACGTCACCAGTTTGTTGCTCATGTGATCTTTTCTCCATTGACCGCAACGTCTCATATTCTGCTTGTGTTTTGTGTTCTTCTCTCACAGTTGGTGAAAAATAATTTCACATCTGTTTGCTAATCCCTGCATTTGGTCTAATGACAGATATTGTAAAAAGTCTGACAATTATCCATCTGCATTACCAATAATTAAAGTCGATCGCCCTTCAGAAAGTTGTTTGAAAGGTTCCCAGCTAAAGCAATAATAAGGGCACAGAAAATACTTGCACGCCATCTCATATGCTGGCTTTAAAAGCAAGCAGAACTTTGTCAAATGTTAGCTCATAGACATTTTCCTTCCAATGTGGCAACCTATAACAATGTGCTTTAACTCCTCCTTTACAGAAACAGTATCAGTGACATGATACTTCTGGACAAGTGACAACAACAACTTTTCCCTTGGTCAAAGAGCAAATTCCCCAGCTGGGAAGGGTTCTGCCCTACGGAAGCTGGGTGCAAAAAAGGGGAATTCCATCACACATCGAGAGCATTGCTAAGATATAAGCAGCTCACAAATCACAACACATCGGTTACAGGTGAGTGAGTAAAGACAAGCTGAAAAGGTTTCATATGAAATAATAGAGTTAGTGAGAGGTCTGCGTTGCTCCCTTTAACAGAAGCGAACACAAAATATCACTTTTTAAAATGGTTATGCAAGAAAATCTGAGGAACAATATGAGTCTGAAGGTGGCAATTGTCCATCAGCTGGCTGCTTTTTTTTTTTTTTCACTCACGGAGTGAACAGTTTAGTGAAATGAGAGAAATCCCAAGTGCACAGAAAACTGGAGTGCATCACATTCAAATTCAGTTCAATAGGCAACAGGAATAAATTGTTTAGTGGAAGTTTATAGATTTTTGTGGATACATATTGTTTTCCTGAAACCTAAAGGTCAACACTGAAGAGAAATACCAGCCCGACTCTGAACCCTTCACTTCTTCTGCAATCAGTATTAGTTTGAAAAATACTTGAGCTGGCCACCTCTGTATTTTTTTTTGAAGACACATGAAATTTAACACATAAAACTGAACACAGCACAGTTTCAGCCATAATTTAATTATAGTTTACAAAGGCTGTAATATTATTAGCCTGACTCTGCCCGAGGAATTTTAACATTCTGGATCTGAATGCCACTTGACCGGTATTATGGGGATGTTATGAGCACTTAAAAATAGTGGCGCAAATGCATTCCAGGTTGTGGCTCTCTTTCTACGTAAATAGCGTAAGTAATGCGCAGAATCGTAGTTGCTACGTGGTAACCACGCAGGCATAATCCTGAGCACACATAGCTTCTCTTTGTGAAAGAAGTTACTCCAGTCCCAGCTAAGAAAGTAGAAGATTTTGGAGGAAAACGGTAACAATTTTCTGTTAGCTTACTAGCACGTTCCAGTCTAGTAGACTGAGTCTACCCAGATAGCTAGAATGCTAAAGCCTAAGCACGGGGCGGCGAGCTACAGCTTGTTAGCTAGCACGTCTTGTTAGCTCCATCGATAGCACATTTGCGGTGCAAGCATTAGTAGATGTGACGTAACCATCTTTTGGTCAAAAATAACTAGCTATAGATGGATAGAATCGAAAGCACTGAATGGTCATGTGTCTTGGTTGTACAGTTAAATTTCGTGTTGGGTTAAAACATAACCTTTGGTTTCACGAAGGAAGAAGTAGCTCTAGTTTCAGCCTCCTCTGCATGTCGTCAGGCACAAACTAGTCCCGGTCCTGATGCAACAGCTAGTTGTAGCTTCAAAGATACGAACTCTTATTCTACTCAGGAAGGCTTGAAACATTATAGTTAGACATTATGAAGGATGTGTTTGAGTCTAGTCTAGTTTTTTTAGACCTAAATAAATGATTGAATATCTGTTTGCTTGTTTGATGATGATGATGAATATATTTATCAGATAGAATGTTAGGGTACAAGTACAGTCACACAGTGGCATGTATTACAGTACAAGTACAGTCAAACGTTCTGTCTAAGAGAAGCATTCCAAAAAAGCCCTTGCGGTCTTGTTTCCGCTGAAAGTCCTTAGTACATAAATCATCGACATTTAACAATACAGAATGTCTTTTGTGATGTTGTTCTTTTCATATCCCATCTTTCTCTGCAGGACATTATTGCCGCTGGAAGATGCCTCACAGCTCAGATGATGAGCGCAAGAAGTTTATCCTGACCACGACAGGGAACTTTTACGGGTTAAAGCCTTCGTCTTCCCTGGCTGACAGCACACAGCTCAATAACTTCTTGGATGATGGGAATGAATTTGTCCTGTCTGTCAGCAGACAAGATAATGATCTTCAATTGTCAAATAAGGTAGCCGAAATATTCAAAGCATATCTATAATGTTCAAGTGTCACCGTGCAGAACGATACGTTCACATGAAAGGATCTCTGTGGCATGGAAACATAAGCTCATATTTGTTATTGGATAAACATAGCGTATAATAAAATAAATCATTTCATAACATTCCACTATAAATAGATATTATACCAGAACTGTTCTGTGCTAATCCACATGCACCACAAACGTTCACCCTGTTAATTAGTTTTTCTGTGTATATCTCAATTGTATCTGCATATTCAGGGTATCTACCTTTATCCCTACATCAAGCAAAAACAGCAGTTAAACATCACACAGGATGTTGACTTGACAATAAAATTGCTTTTTCAGATTAAAGCTTCGGTGGACAGCAGAGACAAGGTGTTGGTGTTCTTCAAGTTGCGTCCCACAGTGATCACGGAAGAAAACCTTCATCAGTGCCTCCTCGTCTCATCCATGCTGGAGTCTCCCATCAACACACTCTACCAGGCTGTAAGACAAGTCTTTGCACCAGTTCTGCTGAAGGTGAGGTTTAATCCCTGTGTTTTAAAGAGCCCAGAATTAGGCAAAAACATTTAAGATGTTTTTAGTTTGACAAATAAACATATTTGTCTGATGTGAATTTGGGAGCCTGAATAAGGCAGGAGCAGAGGAGAAAACAAATTAATCTATTTGTGACTTCCTTTCCAAGGATGAGCGATGGTCTTCAGCGTTCGACCCCAAGCTAGCAGCCTTGTTGGGTGAGCTGGAGTCTGGCCTGGGCTCAGTGGTCCGCCAGTCTGGAGCACAATCCTCTGCCAAGTCGAGCCGCTCAGAAGAAAATGTCCTCGGTATGCTGACATAGACATGTATATATATATTTTCACTTTTATTTTGAAGGGACACAATATTATAAATGCCACTTGGTGGTATTTACTGTACTTTTATATGATTTTTATCCAGATGTGGATGAAAAGATATGCTTGCATGAATTTTTACAATATGAGCTCATGTTTTTCTTTATTCTTTGCAGGAATTCTAACCCCAAGTGATGAGTTCCAGTACTGGGCTGATCTGTCTGAGTCTGCAGAGAGGAGCAGTGTAAGAGAAAGGGCCACACATTTCACTCTGCAGTTTAAACTTATACAAAAGGTATGTATTCACACTCTTGCATATCGTTACTGACTAAATCAAAAAGGAAAATCAAAGTCATTGCTTTACTACAAACCGTATTGTGTGTATTGCATGCAGGATCTTTGCAAACTGAAAGACAATTTAATAAAAATGTGAATTGTAATCTGTATGTGTTTTAAAGATGCCTTAAATTTTATTTTACATTTTACAATTACACAAAAGTGGACCATTAACACAGATATAGCTCAAGAAAAACAAGAAAGCAGTAAACTTAACTAACACATCAAAGTTTGTGTCTCTCTGTGTTTGCATCAGGAATATGAGGGTGTTGATGGTTTGTCCATGTATGATGTTGTGGATCTGGTGGAACAGAGCAGAGATTGTCTCGATGACCTTTGGAGACACACGGATTTCGAGCCCTATCCGGAGACACGCATGATCCGACTCATGGATGTCATCGGTGCGACTCGTACACAAACCAATGCAAAAAAAGAAAATTAACAGTCAACACATTTGAGAACAAAAACAACTTTTATTTCCTGGGAAACTCTTAAATATCCAGTAACTGGTGGCGGGTCAATAATTACAATGTGGTGCTGTTTTTATATTTTTGTTTCTATGTTTACAAGGCGGGGCTCTGGGAAGATATGTGCAGAGGAAGTTGGGTGGTCTTAAAGTTTTTGAGGAGCCATTTATATCGGTGGGAGAGAACCTCAGAACCGGAGCTGTGATCTGTGAACAGTGGGTGATGGCCTGTGAACATCTGACTGGACAGGTGTGGGAAACCGAACAATCAAAACCTGTGCTGCTTCTGTTGAAGGAATGACTTTCAATGCCTTGTATAGTTAAAGCTTCAAACGAATAATACATTCTCAGGTGTGGAAGCGACATGCCCCCCACCCCTGGAAGGGAAACAAGCACGGCCCGCAAACCTTACGCTGCCTTGCGAACAGATTAGATGAGGTACGATCGGGTTGATGCAGGCTTAAGGAAACACTTTGTTTAGCAAATTTATTATTTATCTTTTTCTTCATGTTATCACCAGCTATGTGGTCACAATATCATATTTTCACGAGAAAATTGCTGTTAAGACCTTACTTATTGGAAAATATTTTCCGCTTAGAGACGAAAAGTTACCACTGACATGGGTTAAAATGGCTGCACCAATTTTCCTTGTGGTTGCAATTATTATGTTTGGGAACATTACCTTATATAATAAACGACCGAGCACACAATAAATCCGTGGTCGTAGATGACGTGATTGTGTCTACCAGGTGGTGACTCTGCGCGTGGTTCATGAGAAACTGCTGCTTCTGCTGCCAGGAGGGAAACAAAACGCTCTGACTTCAGATCGTGTTTTTGAACCTTTCTCCGGACTCAACCCTCTGCTTTACAACCCTTACACTGAGGTCAGTTTAACATGCATGTAGACAGTATGTGCAATTTGTAGGAGACAGGTTCCTTTTTGTGTGACTGATTGATGCTGCCTACGGTACTTCAAATTACTACGTATGTTAGAGAACCTCCAATCATGTGGACATTTGAAATTTTGTCTAAAACACTCAAGGATGAAACATCTGTAACTTAACACTCGTTAACTTAGATTATGAATGCATTTTTTCTTCTTTCACTTTTGCAGCCTCTTTGGAGAGCAGCAGTGGCTCAGTTCGAACGCCTGATTGCTCCGTCAGAGCAGGAGGCCGCTGGCAGATTGAAAAGCTTTGTTGCTAATGTACAGGATAATCCACAACAGGTACTAAAACACACTGTTTCAGATCAGGTTGTTAAATGTCGTGTCGGGGGGTCTGTGGCGATGAAGGGACTTACCCAATATACTTGTGGATGTGTGGTTGTTTCTTGTCAAGCTGTTGCAGATTTTTCAAAAGCACAAGGAGTTGATCAGACGTCCCACCATCAGCAAAGAGCTGCAGCCGGAGAGAGAGACCCTACTGGCCAGGCTGCTGGACTACAACAAAGGTTCTGACTTTTATTCCTGTTACAGACTTGCCACAAGGTATTTTCCCATCACAGAGCGAAAATAATCTCATTGTGTAGCTACTATGCCATGACAATAAAGGCTTTCTATTCTATTCTATTCTATAATTTAATCTGAATAAACTCTGTTCATGCTCTGTGAAATCCAAGATGGTGTTGAATACCTTTCAAGAAGTACAGATGAGAGATTAAACTGCATATCACAGTAAAATGTTAATTTTCAAAACGACGTAGCATTGTGGCAGCCTCACATTCGACCTTTCTAGTTTTGGAAAATTTGAAATAAAAAGCCCGAATAAGTAATGTTGATATTTATGTTATGTTTTCTGGAATATTTAACCAAAAACATCTTTCACTAACTTTAACTCGAGTAGTTCTGCTAAATAAACCTATCCAAAAACCAAAGTCTGGGTTCTACTCATGTTTTCTGGTGTTGGAATCCTGCTTTTTGTCCACCGTCCTCCCAATCCTCGGCACGGTATCTGCCTATTAAAGCCCGCTAATCCTGTCTATAGTGGTGCATTTAAGGGTAATGCATTCAATTCAGACATGCTGAAGTTTGAATGGTGCATTAAGATGTTCGACTATACTGGAAATTATGAGACAACTTCACTTTTAAACACGTCAGGAAAGCAATTGGCTCAGAATGTCCAAATAAATGTAAAAATTTAATCTAAGATTGAAGATGAAAAACTGAATTTAGCTTCAAGACCTTTGACTGCATGACCAACTGTTTTTATAGTGAAGTCAGCTTGCTTCATTCTGTCGTAGGAAAGGTCATGGAGAATCTCTACCTGCTCATTCGTAGAAAAGTGATTTGGACTAAAAAAATGCTACTTTTTAGGCCTGAAGACTGACTTTGAAAGTCGTTGCCATGGAGATCCTGGAGACAAGTCTGGACCACTAATTGGTAGAAACCTCCCTGAGGTGGTCAACAAAATTGTCTGGGTGCGACAGCTCATACACAAGGTATTTGAGTAGCATGTGGTCTGTGTGCTAATGTGTGCATGATTGATTAATGTGACTGACCACCACATAGTACTTCCTGGTTTATAGCAGATAGCTGGGGCTACCAGGAAAAAAAAAAAAAATGAATGATGTTAATTTATATAATTTTCCGATGGTGACTAAAAGAACACTTTTTGCTTTTCTGTTCCCCGCCTTGCATTCTTATGTTAGGTCGAGGACTCCATCCGGTTAGCTGAGGCACTGTTATCAGATCTGTCTGCTGTCAAAGGGTTCAGGCATTTCTGTGATGATCTGTTCGAGGTTCTGCGGGCCTATGAGCAGGAACAGTTTGAGGACTGGTCCAGAGACTTACTGTCTGGCCTGGCGGACCCAAAGTCGGGGATCAGGTTTGAACAAGCGCACACTTTGACCACCATTTTTCACACTGAACAATGACACTTCAGGTGAACGTGGATCTTATGTTCTGTATTTCTCCAATCTAACGCCCTCTGACTAGTCTCCAGGCCAGTAACCGTGTGATGGACCTGGACCATGTGGATGGGCGGCTTAAGATCCAGTATTCAGACAGACTGGTGTGTTTGCTCAGGGAGGTCAGGCAGCTCTCTGCGCTGGGCTTTCCCATCCCAGCCAAGATTCAACAGGCTGCTAATACTGCAGACAAATTCTACAGACAAGCTATCGTCCTAAAACAGGTGAGAGGGTTGGTCAGGATAAACACACACACGCACACACACACACACACACACACACACACACACACACACACACATTTTGTTTCAACTTGATGCAGTAACAGAATGTTACTGTTACTGTTGTAGGTGGCCCATTTCTACAACACCATTGACCAGCAGATGATTCCCTCCCAAAGACCTATGATGCTTGGTCTTGCCCTGGCCTTTGAGCAAGTCATTAAGGTGAATAATAATTTGTATTTAAGTATAATTTTTATACCATACATATCTTTAGAAATCCAATGTTGGGAATTCAAAGCCAATGACATCGTGAAATGTGTTTCACGAAGGTTCATTTTATATGTTGAACCAGTGCTAATCTTTCTGCTTGTATTGGTCAGAATCCTCATTCTCAGTCAAAGGGATCAGGGGGTAAACTCCAGATCACCTGGGACTCCCCCAAAGAGCTGGAAGTTTACATCAACAAGCTGCAGGCTGCTGCTGAGAAGCTCTCCACAGAGAACAGGAAGTTACGCAAATGGCACACTGACTTCATTGAAAAGGTTCTAGTCCCTTGTTAATTTATGATGTCACTGAATAGAAATGCAGCAAGCACTAAGTGGAATTATTGTTTTTGCATTCATAATGGGAGATTGCTGACTAAAGGCTTGTTCTTTTGTGTATTTCTTTCCCATGTGTCTGGGTGTATGTTCTCAGGTGGTGACACTGACGAATGTGGACCTACTGAGGCATCAGCAACGGTGGAAGGATGGCCTTCAGGACCTCAGGACTGGCTTCGCCACCCTGGAGGCTCAGGTATCCATCACAGTCGGGAATATGCTTGCCTTTGTGTGATTTTTCCTGAATAAGTTATTTCTAAATTCATGACATGATGGGTGCTATCATTCTCTTTGTGAATAATCATCTGTCAAAATTGTTATAAAGATGACGTGCGTATGTGTACACAAAGGGTTTCAGATCTGATGACATGCGGGCATGGCGCCAGCATTGGAACCATCAGCTGTACAAGGCGCTAGAACACCAGTATCAGATGGGGCTGGAGGCTCTGAACAAGAACCTACCTGAAATACACATAGACCTCACTTTCAAGTCAGTATACGCCTTCTTTTTACACTCTCACTCTTTTTCTGTCGCTCACCATTTGATTGAGTTATCATGTTTTTCCTCCTCCTCTCCTGCGACTATTTCTCTTTATTCTCTGCCGTATAAAAATATTACTTCTCAGTGCAAAAAAAAAAAAAAAGTTCATTTTTAATTGTCCCCCCCCCCCCCCTTTTTGTTAACAGGCAGGGCCGCTTACAGTTCCGTCCTCCATTTGAGGAGGTGCGAGCTCGCTACTTCAGGGAGATGAAGCGCTTCATTTCCATCCCAAACCAGTTCAAAGGGGTCAGTGCCCAGGGGGAGGAGCTTATCTTCAGCGTCATGATTGACAGGAATGCATCTGGGTTCCTCACCATCTTCAGCAAAGCTGAGGATCTTTTCAGCCGCTTGCAGGAAATACAACACAAGTTCAAGGTGCCTGAGCAACACATGACTTTGACACTGATAAGAATTCTGATTACCGGTACCTGATAAAAAAGCAACCCGAAAACATCAAGAGAACTGTGACAAATTGACAGAAGTGTGCACAACAGATGATCACATCTGAGTCACTAGGGGGAATTTTCCAACAGCACCTTGTGCACGTCAGGTGTCACCTATAGTATTCTATGAATTGTTGTTTTGTGGAGCCTCTCTTATGTGCAAAGTCCCCAAACAAGTTTAAATGTTTTTTTATGTGAGACGCAGGAGTGGGTGGTGTTGGGCCAGGTGGATTTAGAGAAGTTAATGGAGAAGCATCTGAACTCCGTGCAAGATTGGGAGAGAAATTTCAAGGCCCTGAAAACCAGGGGAAAGGAGTCAGAACGTCTTCCCAGGTGCCCAACACACATAGAACACTCAGTATGACAACATTATATCTGTTTAATAGAGAACAAAACACACCCTGAATATGAGTCATTCCTACCACAGGATTTCGATGACATTGTGAAATGGCATGGAATTGTGGAAGTTGTTATCTTATTGTTAAAAAGCTGATGATAAAAAAAAAAGCCTGAAGAATGTGAAATACTTGTTGCACCATGTTCTTTTCACGAAAGGACAGATTTCACTGTTGAACATGGTATAACTCACTTGTGGTGTAGCAACAACTCAACAACATTTACAGTATTGCATTTGTCATGACATTTTTCTACCCTTGAGGGATTACATTGACTTCCTTATTAAATTCTTAAGAGGCAGGTTCACTGAATACCACAAATACAGAACACTTTCTTTATTTAGACACTAATCTTCTCCTTCCCTTTCTGTCAGTCAGGAGAAGGTTGATTGCATCACGATTAACTGTGAGCCCATCAAATCTGTCATCGATGACTTCATCCAGCGACTATTTGACATGCTGCTTTTGGCTCTGAAGAAGTCCATACAGGGTAAAATACAAATAACTTGTAGGCGCTTTTTGTGTGTATCTTGTGTGATTTTCAGTGTAACTTACACCAATCACAACCCACATCTTAACCTATTTCCCTGCTCTTTACTTTGTAATTCTTACTTTATCTTTCCTTTCCTGTCGACGTTGTTTCTTACTTGCAGGCCACACACAGGCCATTGACAGTTTTGTTTCGGAGTCAATGGAGGCCTTGTCCACCAGACCGGAGACCATGGAAGAGATCGGCGCTATCAGAGGCAAATATATCCAGATAGAAGCTTGCATACCCGAAGTAAGAAAATCACTAACTGGATAGGAACGTCCTTAAATGGATAATATTAGTCAGAAAATAAGTTTCTGCTACACCATCATCATGATTTTAGAAATAAAATGTGCATTTTCTACATTTCTTCCAAAAGTTTTGCTTTCACATTATGCAGGTGCTGCTCTCCTTCACATGAAACGCATTGTGCTGTGGGTCCTTTTATATTTCTGATGTACGATGCATCCATGTGTCATGTCTCAGATGCCTGGTATGACTGTCCGGTATCATTTCTATAGATCCTACCTCAGTTCCAGTGTGCTGAGGAGAAGAACCGCTTACTTCGAGCTGTGGCTGGTGCCGGCCTGGATTCGTTGTCCTCCCTGAGGGCCAAGTGGGACAAACTGGAGCTTGTAATGGAGAGCCACCAGCTCATGATTAAAGAGCAGGTGAGTTAAACAGTCAGTCTGTTACAAACAGCAGCTGTCTGCTACCGAATGTATTGAAGTCTTTCAGCTCTATGCTCTTTTAACTCGCTCTCTTTCTGTCTCTGAACGTGCTCTTACGCTGCTGCATTTTGCCTGCCCTGTCTCACCGATAGGTGGAAGTTATGCGAAGTAATGCTGCTGGCCATATCGATGCCTACAGGGCAGACCTAGAACGCTTTAAAGCCCGCTGGGACCAGCTGAAGCCTAAAGATGAGATGCTTGAGACCGACGATCACGCCGCCCTTCTCGCATGCCTCCAGACCATCAAAGATAAGCAGCAGGAGTTCCAGGACCTGGAGCTTGTGCGCAGTAAACTGCTGTAAGTTATTTTTCAATATGCTGGATTTATAGCTTTTCCTTTGCTGAGAGTCAGGACAGCTGATAAGGATGTTTATTGCCCTTATCTTGTTAGAAAATGCTGCTTTAAAATGAAATGGTTTACATAAATCCTTGTTCTGCCTGTGGAATTATTCAGGATTTATCTAAATCTGACACGATAAGTTTGGTTATAAATATGACTAATAAATCAACACTGTAAATGTTCGTCATCCAACGGGGGTTAAAACCTTTATTTTATTTTATTTATCAACGTCTCCCTGATTCCTATTTCTGGTATCACAGATATCTTTGCTTCTGCCAGTGAGGGTTTGGCTTTTGTTAATTTGTTTGTTTGTTCGAGGAATTCACACACGAAAATACTTGATGGCTTTTTGGTAGAAATCCATCCCATATTCGAGTCAATGCGCTCAAATTTCTCCACTCTCAACTGCTTTTCTCTCCTCAGGGAGGATTGTAGCTGCTTTGACCTGGAGGCTCCAGATTTCTCTCTGGCAGAGGAGACAAAAAGAGACATGGAGGAGTGCAGGGAGATTTGGGGTCTGTATGAGGAGTGGCAGCAAGGCTTCACAGAAAAGGCCCAGGAGGACTGGATCACATTCAGGTAGGGTCATGCTTAGATCTGCTATTAATGGCTTGGTTAATTTCAGTTTTGTTTGTCGCAGCTTTGTGTTTTTGGGTTTTCATTCATGCATCTGTTTGTTTTTTCCAGGAGTAAGGTCTATGTGTTCGAGGAGTTTTTGTTTTCATGGCAGGACAGGCTTAGGAAGCTGGAGCAGCCTACCGCCATGTCCGTTAAACTGCAGGGAGAAGTTGACAAATACAAGGTAGAAGTGTAGAAGTGATGGGGAAATTGTATCATTGTCTTCTTTTCAATTTGATCATATTTTATCGACAAGTTTTAGAATGAATTTTATTTTGGGACATTGACAGTTGACATCTTAAAAGCTTGCATAGTGGTTAATGTTTATTCATTTTTCCTTCGTATCTAGAACATGATCCCAGTGCTGAAGTACGTGCGTGGGGAGCACTTGTCCCAGGACCACTGGTTGGACATGTTCCATTTGCTTGGCCTTCCAAAAGGGACAACTCTCGAGAGACTTACATTTAATGACCTGCTCGGTGTGGCAAATGCCATCGTCGAAAAGGCCATGGAGCTTAAGGTATGAATACACAATCACACAACTGTACAAGGTTTACATTTCTAGAGGGACACGTGCTTCTTTTATTTGTTAGATTATTATGTTCCTGGAAAACCACATCCCTGTAGCACGTCTATCAAATCAATACACAGGTGCTGCAGAGGTAGATATTCTTCCCCAACGCACCTGAGGAGTAATTCAGGCGGATTTAGATTTATTTTTGTTTATAGTATGGTAAATACATTGTTGATGGAACAGTGTGTGTGTGTGTGTGTGCGCGCGCCTGCATCTAGGACCTGAACAGTCGTGCTCAGGCTGAAGTGACGATCCGAGAGGCGCTGCGGGAGCTGGATTTGTGGGGCGCTGCTGCTACCTTTAACCTTACCGAATACACAGACAGCAGCAGGCGCACCATCACCCTCATCAAGGACTGGAAGGATATCGTCAACCAGGTAGGGATGCCGAGGCAAACAGGAACATAGATTACATGTAAATGGAAAACATATAATGTGCATAATATCATACTGAGTTAGGATTCGTCACTCATTTTTAATCGGGGAAATAAATGTGTGTTTAAGCAGCATCTCCTCTTATCTTTTCACCTAGTTTTCCCAGAGTATCTTATCTCCTGAATTAGCTGTTCTGGTTAGCAAAATACAGCAATTTCTACTTTTCCAGCTCCAGAGCTGTTAGGATTAGGAGGCACAAATTCCTTGGCAAAAAGAAATCCCAGAAGGCATATCTACCAGGACTGTGTAGAAATGTTGGCTTCATCACCACTCTGTGCCCATCCAGGTGGGCGATAACCGCTGTCTGCTACAGTCTCTGAAAGACTCTCCCTACTACCGCAGCTTCCGAGATAAGGTCAGATCCAAACCTTGAATCTGTGAATGTGCTTTTTTTTTTTTTTAAATCTCTTTATTTTCTTCTTGTGGGTTAATAACAGCATTCATTCATTCATGTTACGTTGGATATCCAGGTCGGTCTGTGGGAGGTTCGTCTGTCTGATTTAGACGAGTATCTGCTCAATCTGAACGCCATCCAGAGACGCTGGGTTTACCTGGAGCCTATTTTTGGACGTGGGGCATTGCCCCGGGAAGAGGCCCGCTTCAAACGGGTTGATGAAGATTTCAGGTACTATAATTAGAATTTTCTCTCCATACAGCATTAAATCTAAAGCTTTTCTTTTATATCGCAAGCTCTTTTTTACACAGCATCTATGTTCTGTATGATTTCCAGCTTGACTATGGCTGAAATTCAGTATGAACACAGTTTGAAATAGATTTTTTCTTAAAGACACAATGTGTTTTACACACATTCAGTCACAAAATGCTTTCCTTGTGTATAATAGGTCTATAATGTCAGATATTAAGAGAGACAACAGAGTTGTGTCTCTGAGCTCGAGGGCAGGAATCAGGAATTCACTGGTCGCCATTCTCGATCAACTTCAACGCTGCCAGAAGTCACTCAATGAGTTCCTGGAGGTACCCAAACATACAAAAGCTTGTGCAAAGAGCACATCCTGTAAATATAAGATGCAAGGTTGCATTCTTACCTGTTTTGTTTGCATCTTTTTTTTTTTTTTTGTTACAGGAGAAACGTTCTGCATTCCCACGCTTTTACTTCATAGGTGATGATGACCTATTAGAGATTCTCGGTCAGGCGACCAACCCAACTGTCATCCAGTCTCACCTCAAGAAACTCTTTGGAGGTCACAAACCTCCTCTTTTCTCTCCTTTGGATTCTTTGCTTGGACTGTATTACGGTAAAGCTAATATGAGTGTGGATTATCTTTTGCAGGGATTCACAGTGTTGTGTTTGATGAGGAGTGTCAGCACATTGTTGCCATGTGTTCTTTGGAGGGAGAGGTGGTTCGACTCAGAAACCTCGTACGCATCTCCAGTCTCGTGGAGGTAAAGATGAATGTTGTGTTAATGTGTATTCTGTACACTGTGCGGTAGGGATGCTCATGAGTGCTATTATGTGGAGCCACACTGTGCATCTTATGGTTACTGAATCAATTTCTGAATTTAAAACATCTCATCGTTCAGTGGGCATCACCATGACACAGCGGGTAACGCTGTTGGCTCACTGCATGAAGGTCTTTGGTTCAATTTCAATTTGAAATCAATTCACAAGGATTTCACTCATCCTCTGTATCAAGAATCTAACGCCTGATGAAAATAAAGCATACTTGGGAACTACTGTAATTCCATTATTAAGTAGTCTTAATCAATGATTGAACTACCGGTAACTATTAATGAATAGTAGTAAAATATAGATATAATGTATTTGTACTTTGTGGCACTGATGGATCCTTTTTCTGTTGATGTGTAATTTTTAAAGGACCTGATTTTTGTGTTTATTTCCTTGTTTTTGTGCCTGAATGTTTCTCCTCTCCAGGTGTGGCTTAGTGAGCTATCTATGGAAATGAGGGAGACTCTGAAACACCTCCTCTATGAATGTGTGTCTGCAGGGAGAAAAGGGGAGGTGGACCCCTCGCACTACCCATCACAAGTAACACAAACATACACACTTTATATAAAATTCCCTTTATATCGGATTTTTCATAGGCCCGAACTCTAAAGTTGTTGTTGATGAATAACAGACTGTTTCTTTTTTTTTACTTTTGCAGATTCTGTGCTTGGCTGAGCAAATCCAGTTCACAGAAGATGTGGAAAGAGCTTTGAAAGATCACAATTTGCAGCAGTTGGAACTTGAGCTCAATGCCAAATTAGAACACTATACTACGGTGGACACCAACACTGGTGATCAAGCTCATAAAGGTAACTGTCTGAGTTTGTGTTTATACGAATTAGCCACTTTCTCTTCATCCAGGCATAAACTAGTACAGAATGTAACAGGTTAGGCAAATGGCTAAAGGACGATATGATAGGTATATTGTGATTGAGTAGGTTGCGTGGGTTTTAATGTATACCCAGTGGTTTCTGATAGGCATCAGCTTTCCATCTGTCGCTCCTTCTGTTCCTCTGTCTTTAATCGTGGTTTTGTGTTGTCGCTTGCATACCCTACCGTATTCTAAATGTATTCAGCCGCATGCTTTATCTCTCGATGCCAGTTGTAACTTCTCTTCAGCGTAATGAATGACCGAGAGGAAAATCTACTTCTTATTCGGGACAGATGAAAACCCACGCAGAAGAGATTTAAAGAAGTAGCAGCATATGATATCTTAAATATGTAGATCATTTACAGCCAAATGATGCTCAGGGTGTTATACAGGACAGGATGCTCGATATTGCCCTGTTTGCTGATCGCTTTCAGGATTATATTTACTTTCCAATTGTTTTAATTGCGGGGGGGGGGGGTAGAATCTCTACCTGTATAAAGCAGGACAGCGTATTTTACCATGCAACTTGAATTTTCAAAAAAGACTTTTGAATTTTAATCAAGTGTTCTCCTGCACGCCTGGGATGGAAAGTTCCCTCTAGCCCCTTTGGTGGCATAATTTCACGGGACATTGCTTGCAGATTCCACATTGCTGTCTCAAATGAAATGTTTAAATCTAAGCAACGTTTTCCCCACAAAACATCACACTTCCCCAAGCTTTGGATGTTATTTCTGAAAATCAGACTTTTCTTTTTTCACAGCACGGTAAAAGGCGGATAATCTAATTAATTTTGCGACTGTCTTGCATTCATAAGTTTGCCATACACTCTTGAAATAGCAATCCCCCTCCATGATAACATCTCATCTAATTAAACAAACAGGTGGATTGAAGATGCTTTGGAGTGGCAGTACTGATTAAAGAAACTAAAGTAATGGGGGGGAGGGATAATCTAATTATGCAGCCTACATTAATGGGCCATAAACCCAGCTGGAGAAAGCTCTCCTTTCACATAAAGCTGGATGGGACGGCTGCCCATATGGCAAGGTTTGGTTTCTTTGCGTGCTTTTGCTGCAATGCTGACATCATATACTGTATGTAAACCTGAAAACACAGCATCCAAGTAATCTAAATAGGATGTGACAATTGTGCCTGCCATGATTTCAAATATGCAATCTCACATCCACTATAAATGCATGGAGAAAAGCAATCCATCAAAGGCACTCTGTTCCCAAGCTACAGAAGTTATTACATTATAAGAGCTCTTGGTAACGAGGACATTTTCTGAAGACGCACAATGTCAATTATTGTGTTTATCGGGGAGAATAACTCCATTATATCCTTGTCCCCTTTCTAAATAGTTTGTTAAAAGAGAGGTTTGGTTTGTTTACACAGTAAACGATCCATTTATTCTTCCCTGTAATGGATACAATCCAGATAGATAGATATATAAATGAGACAGCTCTTTGAGATAAAAAAAAATGAACAAATATTCTCTTTAAAACAACTGGATTGTAAAGATCAAAATGATACACATTTTTAATTCGTTCTGATATTACCAAGCCTGTGTGTGACAGTTACTTCCTGAAACAGAACCTCTTTCACGGTCAGGTTTCATATATGCATTGGTCTACCAGTTCTGCCATCCTCAGACTCATACATGTCCTCCTGTGCAGAGTCCGGCGTGCTGTCGTTGAAGCTGAAAGCCTTGATCTTAGATGTAATCCACAACATCGGTCTGATCAGGCATCTTAACCAGGCAGGAGCGACCGGCCCTGATGCCTGGGCCTGGAAGAAGCAGCTTCGCTTTTACATGGGACCAGACAAATGCTGTCTCATACATATGGTGGACGCTCAATTCACATATACATATGAATACCAGGTGCGTTAGCAAATACTCCACATATAAGGTCAGTAATCTTCTGTTTTGTGACTGACCAGCATGAATTCTCCAAAGGAAACACCCTTGTTGTTGCTGCAGTTAGTAGAGAATATGAATTCTAGCCACTCTTTGATGCTTGTAACTCTTATGTCTCATGAGATCCTTTTTTGTATGTTTTGAGGATATACATGTCATTTTCTTACCTTTTGGTGGCAGTGTTTATGCACCTATGAGAAACACTAGCTAGACTCAACCTCATTCCCTTCAGTTTCCTTTGCCTGTCCTTCATTTGTTTGTCATTCCTTTACTTGTCTATTTGTCTTAATCCTCTGCTGGCTTCTTTCCGCTCTCTTGTGCCCCTGACTCATCCCTCACTCTGTGATATCTTCACTGGAGTCTGCTTAACTTGCTGCGTTTCTTTCTCGCTTTATCTCTCACTTTCTCCTCCATCCTACCTTTCCTGTCTCCCAGGGGAATGCCGCTAAGCTGGTGCACACTCCGCTGACTGATAAGTGCTACCTGACTCTGACCCAGGCCATGAAAATGGGGCTTGGTGGGAACCCCTATGGGCCCGCTGGCACAGGCAAGACAGAATCTGTCAAAGCCCTTGGCGGTCTGTTTGGACGACAAGTTTTGGTGTTTAACTGTGATGAGGTAAAAAAAAAAAAAAAAAAAAGAGTATGTGACACAACCAAAACTATAAATGAGAACACACAAGAAGGTCTGTTTGATGTGCATCTGTCTGTTTTTCAGGGCATCGATGTGAAGTCAATGGGACGGATCTTTGTGGGCTTGGTGAAGTGCGGAGCATGGGGCTGCTTTGATGAATTTAACCGCTTGGAGGAGGCGGTGTTGTCGGCAGTTTCCATGCAGATCCAGGCCATTCAAGACTCTCTTAAACATCACAAGAACACATGTGATTTACTGGGCAAGGAGGTCAGTGCAACACATGAATGCTGCCTAAAAACTATTAGCGACTTTTTTCTTTTCAAATCAGTCAGTGAGTCAGTCTAATCGTTTGTCCTTTCGTGGAAGTTTCCTTTGGCACATTAATTAGCAAACATCATTCAAGTTACACAACTAGTCATATATAATACACATTATTCCCTTCTTTTCATCCTCCAGGTGGAATTAGACCCGAACTCTGGGGTGTTCATCACATTGAACCCAGCAGGGAAAGGCTATGGAGGCAGACAGAAGCTTCCAGACAACCTGAAGCAGCTCTTCCGGCCCGTGGCTATGAGCAGGCCAGACAATGAGCTCATTGCTGAGGTCATCCTCTATTCTGAGGGCTTCAAGAATGGAGAGATACTGGGTCGCAAACTGGCTGCCATCTTTAATCTCGCCAGGTGTGGTTTGATTTGGATTAGGGTCGAGGTCAGAATCAGTATGAACGGCGTGTAAAGTTATCTTCAGTCTTCTAATTATGCAGTATATTGATTTTGCCACCGCTCACTAGCGTGACAGTAAACCAATTCACAGCTTGTGAGTGTGTGAAAATGTGCCTTTTTGTTTTCGTCCAGGGAGCTGCTGACTCCCCAGCAGCACTATGACTGGGGTTTGCGTGCTCTGAAAACGGTCCTCAAGGCCTGTGGCAGCCTCCTCCAGCACCAGACGAGGAGTCATGAGAAGGACAAGAGTAAGATCCCTTTGGCTATTATTCATTTGAAATTGCAGTATTTTTTTGAGGCATTTTCTTCTTTCCCCCACTAGCAGAAAATTATAGGAAAGCTGCGAAAGTAGTGTGAGAATGTGGATGGCTCTTTGTCCATGACCTTGAAAATAGCACAATAAAACACATGTGGTCCTTTTGCCAAGTGGAAAAATGCAGACAGACAGGATTCAGTGAATGACATATACTGTACTGCTAAAAACATCCTGATCCACAACCGAGGTCCTTCGAGGTCTTAAGAGAAAGATCCTGCCAAAGATGCTACTTCTTGTTAAAAGCTGGTTTTATCAGGGTCATAATCATTTAGAGTAAGAAACATTTAGCCCAATACTTACTGTCCGCTGACATTTAGGAACTTACTAAACCTGAAGTTGAGATTTGATGCCCTCGGTTTTTCAGCCTCAGTTCCTTTTGTTGTGTCTGGTTTTCAGTGCTATCCCGCCATCTCTTCCACTTAGTTTCCCTCTCTCCCAACACGAACCTCGTATCTATCAAACACACACCTACACACCCACTACATGCACCTCCTAACTCACAATGAGTCCCTGAGGCTTTTCTTGCATTTATCTCTGTACGCATTCTGGCCAATGTTCCGGCCAGCCTCTTTGTAGAAGAGAACAGAAGAATTGACAAACTCTTAAATCATGAGCAGCTTTACTAATTAGCAGAGAACAGTCGCTGGAGCAGAGCAGAAATGGCTCAATTGAGCCAAGCAACATTTCACAAAACAATTGTTTGAAATTGGGTGTTATTTCTCTGCTTCCCTTTCTGTATTTGAGCTTTTTGTCTTATATTTATTTTCCTATTTCCAGTTGGCATGGGAATTGAATCAATCTCTCATTTCCATGCAGTTCAGGAGAGCAGTCTGGTGGTGCAGGCATTGAGATTGAACACCATGTCCAAGCTGACGTTTTCTGATTGCTCCCGTTTCGACGCTCTGGTCAGAGATGTTTTCTCTGGGGTTAATTTCACCGACGTGGAGGACCAGATACTCACGCATGCACTGGAGGAAGTCTACAAGGAGGCACAACTTGAACTTATTCCAAGCCAGGTGTGTGTGCATGAAGAAATCTCTTTATTAGCCTGATAGTTAATTACTAAAGATACATTCAGAGTTTTAGTGTCACTCCGTCCTACAAAGAGTATCCTACATAACATTTGGGCATTTGGATAGTTAGTCATAAAGATGATGGGGGGGAGATAAATGATTAACTGCTTCACCTCTGTGCAGTTAAAGAAGGCACTGGAGCTGAATGAACAGCTGAGACAACGCATGGGAGTCGTCATAGTAGGGCCAAGTGGCGCGGGGAAGTCAACACTGTGGAGGATGCTGAGAGGTGCTCTTGGCAAGACGGGCAAAGTGGTGAGCAAGAGACGAAGCACCGACCTGGAAGTTAATGAAATGATTTGATGTGCAGAATTAATACAAAGATTCAATATATGTATAATTTAGCTTTGGTTCCAGGGTTATTTAACATGAAAAAGGAGCAAGAATTACATGCGTTCAACACTTAATTGATCAGTTGGGGAAAAAAATAAATTCTTATTACTGTGCTTTTGCAGGTGAAGCAGTACACTATGAATCCTAAAGCCATGCCCAGACAACAGCTGCTGGGGCATATAGACATGGACACCAGGGAATGGGCAGATGGCGTCCTCACACAGTGTGCCAGGAATGTGGTCAGAGAACCGCAGGGTAAGGAGGGTTGGACAGACAAACTTTTAATAACTGGGATAAAAACGACTGGTAATGTTCTTGTGCTCTACCCAGTACACAATAATGTTTTTGTTACCTTATAGCCTCAGCATTTTTAAAACTTATCGATATCTACTGGGGATAAAACATTTTAGTGTGTCTTCGTTCTTTGTAGAGGTGAGCTCTTGGATCGTCTGCGATGGCGACATAGACCCAGAGTGGATTGAAAGTCTGAACTCTGTGCTTGATGATAATCGATTGTTAACCATGCCCAGCGGAGAACGCATCCAGTTTGGACCCAATGTTAACTTCCTGTTTGAGACTCATGACCTCAGCTGTGCCTCACCAGCCACCATATCCCGCATGGGCATGATCTTTCTCAGGTCAGCCAGTGTTTGCAAGCAGTCTGCAAAACAACTGTTTTTAGCAAATGCATAAAAAAAACAAAAACTTTATTGCTTCCTTATCTTCCTACTTGCATGTTCAGTGATGAGGACATCAATGTGGCTGCCTTGCTGAAGTCATGGTTGAAGGGTCAGCCAGAGGATTGTTGTATTAATCTAGAGAACTGGCTGGGAAACTACTTCCAGCAAGCCCTGGATTGGGTACTCAATCAGGTAACTGTACCCTACGGCTACATCGTAGTTCTAAAAAGGTCAGATCATTTCACTGCACAGAACTCCAGATGTTTGCCTGGACATTGAAATAGTGGTGCCATGATTTTATACGTACAAAACAATATAGATTTAAAAGATTATATTTTTGCATGCCGCCAGTTTGTTATAAATATAATTGCTGACACTGATGTGTGAATTTGACAAGTATGCAGATTCCACACAAATGCATTTTTCATGTTTTGCATCTTCAGTCATTTGTTGATCGATCAGTTTTTTAACAGGATTAAGGGTTCCATCAAACTTTGGGCCAGAATCGACCATTAACGTTTTGCGCTGATTTCCCCAGAAGAGTAGATCCAGGAATATTTTATTTGCACCATCTTTGACATTGTGAATTCACTCTGGATATGATTTGGGCATTTTTTCAACATTTAAATTTAGCAACAACTCCTGAATCAATTTCTTCAAAGTAATTTGGAGAGGTGTACAGACAAGCGTAGTCTTATGTGTTCATGCCAAGTGTCATTTGTTGCGCAACTCTCCATTCAAACGTCTTCCATGTCCTTTCATCAGAATCATTTCGTGGTGGAGACTAGCCTGGTGGGTACAGTATTGAATGGTCTGTCACACCTCAATGCTGTGTCGGAGAGAGGCCAGTTTGTCGTCGGTCTTCTTAGAGGTTTGGGAGGAAACCTCGACCTTAAAGCACGCCAGGAGTTTGCCAAAGAGGTGAGGACTTTTTCTTTTTTTATGTTGGAGGTGGCTGACAGAACAAGTCACGCTGACAATGTCTTTGTCTCACATTTAAAAAAAGTAGAAGAATCAGCCATCAATGAGTACTAAAGTAGGATATGGAATTATGGCTCTGATGTTAATACTTTTTGTCTTTCAGTTGCTAAGCTGGACCAGGGAAAGCCCACCCGATGCTAGGAAACCACTAGACACCTACTACGATGCAGACAGCGGCCATCTGGCAGCCTATACTTTCCATCTGCCTGATAGTCTGACAGTGGAGCAGCTCTCTCATGCTCACTCGATGCCTGTTATTGAGACTCCAGACATGCAGAGAGCTCTTGACTGCTTCTCACCGTGGCTCACCAACCAACACAGGCAGCCCTTCATGGTGGTTGGACCAGAGGGCTGCGGGAAGGGGTAATTATGGACGCGCACGTTGTTCTGACATCTACGTGAGCAAACAGAGCACATTTCACACAAAGTATTTAACACTCTGAAAATAAACATTTACAAACCAATGGGAAAATACAAAACAAATGTCAAATATGGATCTAAAATGAATTTTTTTGCATTCTTGTTAGCACAAATTACATTTATTCACTCATTCAGCAATATTGTCGTGGCTGTTTAACGCGTTCTATTAAATGTTCTGCTCAGAGAAAAGAGTCAGTGTGTGTTCTCCGTCGTTTTCTCTTTAGCATGCTCCTCAGCTACGCCTTCTCTCGCCTGCGGTCCACTCAAGTGGCTGTGGTTCACTGCAGTGCCCAGACCTCTTCACGCCACGTCCTACAGAAGCTCAGTCAGACTTGCCTGTTGCTCAGTTCAAACACTGGTCGAGTCTTCCGACCCAAAGACCGTGAAAACTTGGTGCTTTATCTCAAAGACATCAACCTACCTAAACCTGACAAGTGGGGGACCAGCAACCTCATTGCCTTCTTACAACAGGTAGCAATCACACAAACACCTTTCTATTCATTTCGTGTACATTTTGAAGCACTTAAAAATCACCCACAGACTGTTACTAACCACCGTATTAATTACAGCCTGTCACTTCCTCCATTTTCCCTCCAGGCTTTGACATACAAGGGATTTTATGATGAGAACCTGGAGTGGGTGAGTCTTGAAAACATCCAGGTGGTGGCCTCCATGTCAACAGGGGGTGCTGTAGGAAGCCAGTCACTCACATCACGCTTCTCATCTATAGTCCGAATTTGCACTATGGAGTGAGTACGATGCAAAAGTGGTTTATAGATTTAACAAGGCGAACATCTATGTACGAACACACACCATCTTTTGTGTTTGATCTCAAACCAAGTCGAACGCTTGTCACCATCTGCTTTTCTTCCCTGTTAGCTATCCTGATGGGCTGCAATTGCAGACCATCTACTCAGCATACCTGCAGCCTGTTCTGCAGCATAGCCTGAGCAGCCAGGCATCCTGGGCCAGTCCAGGGAAAACACACCAGCTGGCCGGGTCTCTCGTGCAGCTCTATGAACAGGTATCGACTTGAGCCGCAATTCAACACTGCTGAATGCAATGCTACGAGTAACATGATAGACAAATGCAACATTGCATTAGATTAAAACATTCCGTGGAGGTCGTTAATATTCGGAGACAAAAGTACATTTAAATTAGTTTCTTTAGCATATCTAGCACCATCTATTTATAGTACACCATCTTAATATTTATTGCATTACTGGCACACAACAAATTCTTAGACATGCGTTGCATCCCCCTTAGCTCATTGGGGGACGAAATGGGACTGGTTAAATAACACTTTTCTTTTTTTATAACCAATCTTAACTTGACAGAACCTAAAACAAACAGACTTGGGCAGTGGGTGCTGCTCAAAGTAAGAAAACAAACTAAGCTCAGAACTCCTCGCTGAGCTTGTTAACCATGCGGCATAGGTAACAAAACAGTCTCTGAGTCGGCACCCCTCCACCTAGTGTACCAGACCCCATCAACTTACTGCGATCGGAAGGGAATCGGTGTTGAATCTGTCCTCTAAGCCCAGTCTAGCAATAAGTTAACAGCACACCACCCACACAATGACAAGGTGGAGATTCAAAATCAGCTGTGGCCCTGACCGGCACTCAAGGAGCTTAAGTAGCTTCAGCTGAGTTCCCTCTGATTGGTGGATGATGGCTGGAAGAGGCAACACCAATCAGCAGCCTGACACCACTGGCACATGTTGGTGTAGGCCACACCCTTCCTGGCTGGAGCCACTCCCAAGCTGGAGAGCACCTCCTGCAATTTGCATAATTAGCTTGCAGCTCCCACACAGTGAGGACACCGTGGGGGGCCGTAACTAGAAAAGCCCTAAGAGACCTCCGCCAAGCAGCTCATTGCAATGTTACTGAAAATTTCACAGTATATAAACGTGTGTTGTCATGGTGAACATTCCTGAGCTAATATTTGCAGTATTTCAGCAAAATCACTATATATCATTACATTTTCATGATTTAATTCCTGCATATTATTTTTATATGCATTTTATGTTGAGTAATGCGGGAGAGATTGTTTTGGTAAAGGCATTGTTCAGAGGTAGGCTATAAATGAAGCATCATATGACCTGAACTGCAACTATTACTGACACAAAGTCGGTTGTATATTTTTGGCGATCTGTTTCCTGATATAGCAGAAACACAAAGGCCTATTTTAAATTTTCTTGCGTATGAATCGCCTTTCTCCCTGTAAATCTTAACACTCAGGTGAAAGCCAAGTTTACAGTGGATGACCACAGCCACTACCTCTTCACTCCCTGCATCCTCACAGAATGGGTCCTCAGCCTGCTGCGATATGACCTCACTGCAGGTAATCACTTTTTATGCTTAAGCAATGTGGACACTCGCAAGAGTTATTCTCACTGTTACATTTTCAGATTTGCTGTACGTAAACAAGAGCAGAATGTTGAGTTTAAGAAGCCGCTGTTTTCTCTGCCCTTAGATTCCTCACATTTTTTTTTTTGCTGTTGATGGGGAACATAAAGCTTCGATGTTTCTGTCAGTTATGATGCCAGAACGACAGACGCTGCCAAATGCCTTCATTTCGTGTCTGCATTATTTTAGCTCACAGCCACTGTCTTCAACTCTCACCTTTTTCTTCATTCGATCGCTCTCTCGCCGTTTCCCTCCTTTCCTCTCTCTTTCCTCACTTCTCTTTCCTCACCCTCTCCCTTTGCTGTCCTTTCATCTCTCCCTCTGTCACTCTTCTTTCTTCTGCAATGTGTTCCTGCTGTGATAGTGAGTCCAATCATTTATTTTAATTGAATAAGTCAGCAGACAAACTTCTTTTTTTCCAATGCTCATCAGTTTTTAACATACTTATTTTCTTCCCCCCCCTCTTTTCTTCTTCTTGCTGCATACCTTCCTTTTGGTATGTAAAAATCTGCACCTTCATTCTGACTTGATATTTATGAGTTTGCATATAATTACAATAAGTAAACATCCCATAATCTCTGTAGCTCAAGAATTATTCTACAATAGCTATCAGTGTAATCACAGTGTGAAAACAATGTGACAATCTGAAAGGGGTCACCAGTCCTGACCCAAATGTTTCAGAGCTTCAACTGTTGCCATGGTAATTGATGTCCAAATGCATCACTTTTATTCTTAAGAGCTGCATGCAAGACATGGAGTTTTGTTTGAGGCATAGAAAATTATTAGCATGACAAATTTTCATTTGAAGTACTTTAATTTCCTTCATGTTCTATAAAATGTATTATGCCACAAAAAATCAGTTCCCAGTTCGACCTCCTTTGTCGAGTCTTTCAGTAATCATGTGTCAGAAACTGTTCGATGAAGTGGGACCAAGACTGTGACTTGTCTCGATAGCTTTCTCTTTGTTAGCCAGCGGCTTTCTGTTAATTCTAAAAGGAATTCAAGTACATTTACCGGTAGTCTTACTCTGGTTGGTGATTTTGTTATACCACAAAAAAGAAGAAACACAACAACAGCCCTTTGACTTTAATCCAAATACTTTAATTCCTCGTTAGCTCAAGCCAATGTGACAGACAGCGTACTGGAAGTGGTAGCATATGAGGCCAGGAGGCTGTTCAGAGACCGGCTGGTTTCCTCTAAAGACCTCCACACCTTTGACAACATCCTCTCCTCCATCATACGGGGAGACTGGGGCTCTGACGCCCTCGACAACATGACCGGTATGGACTGTATTTTCTTCCTGACATGGACCCCAATTAAAAATGTAAATGCACAAAAACAAGAAACATCTTTTTGCAAATCAGAATTCAACAGCTCTAACATTAAGCAAAACATCTATTCCATATTGACTAATTACTAAAGACTTCACATACCGTACATTCATGCTCTTGCACATTTTAAGGTTCCCGTTTATGCCTGGATGAACACATTTCTTGATTGGCTGCTTCCTTTTGACAGCCTTGTATTTACGGTGTCTTATGGCATGGTCCATTGCCTAATTTTAAATTGTAAAAATCTTTCAAATTGTTTTGCTGCTCCCAAGTGCTAAAGACTGTAAAGAAAACACTAAGAAAACTATAATTAAAAATGTTTCTAAATCACTGATCAGAGATTTAGTTTCAGCCACAGCAAATAACTTTTGAACACCTTGGTTATAGTAGATGTGAGACATTAGTAGTGAGGTCTTTAATTCTAACTTCTCTTTAAATTCATATGTAAAGTAGATAAAAACAGAACAATTACTCAAGAACCCTTTTTTCTTATCTTTGTGATGTGTTTTTTTTAAAGCGCCTATAAGTGTGATTAGCATGAGGTGTGTACTACTCTTTAATAACTACTCCCTGGCTTGCAGATGGCTTTTATGTGACCTGGGGATCTTCTGAAGGGGCCGTGATGGCTCCAGGCCAGCCTTTACCTCCTCACGGTAAACAGCTGGGATGTCTGGATTCCTCTGACCTAAAACAAGTCATTCAAAAGGTACGTAGTCGGGAACTAGCGTCGAGAATTGTGCGTGTCTCCTCGGGCTTGTTGGATTGTACTTTCAAACACACACACACGTTATGTTTTAGATTGTACAGTTGAGCTCTTTGTGCCTACAGCTATAGCTACATTGAACTTGTTCATGTTAATGCATGATTAATGTGATGCCCATGCGATATTTACACCCTATAAGAGGTTGTTGCATCATAAGAACTTTTGCTTTTGCCGTTTTTGGTTATTTTAACACGTTATGATTTATATGTTTACAAGTGTTTTGTTTTGCACCTTTTCACCTCTTGTTTATTCCATTCATTGCTTCAGGGAGTAGCGCTGTACAGTCGTGATAACAGGGAGCTGGATCTTCTCCTGTTTTGGGAGGTGTGCGACTTTGTGTCCAGGGTGGATCGGGTCCTGAGCCGACCCGGTGGCTCTCTCCTTCTGGCGGGACGGAGTGGAGTCGGGCGGCACACGGCCACATACCTGGTTTCACACATGCATGGATACACGCTTTTCACACCCAAAATTTCCCGTGGTTATTCTCTGAAACATTTCAGCAACGATCTCAAGACGGTAAGAATTGTTTTTCTCTTGCACCTGAAAAGGTGCTATGCAAATGTGCCAAATAGAATGTAGAATGGCAACGGTATTGGTGGCCCTATAAATGCTGTGAGTTGGGTTCATATGCGTATCACGTGTATAAGGTGTGTGCTGCTGTATTTGTAGGTGATGCAGCTGGCAGGTCTGGAAGGCCAACAGGTGATTCTTCTGTTAGAAGACTATCAGTTTGTTCACCCAGCTTTCTTAGAGATGGTCAACAGCCTGCTGTCATCAGGTGTGTATTGTGTTTGTGAAACAGAAAA
>NW_027180693.1:0-50000 GCF_040956055.1 Brachionichthys hirsutus | reverse complement strand
AGTCAAACTACAACGAAAACCCAAAATGGTCAGTGATGATGAGGAGAATGAGACACCAAGGAAAAAAGGACCAAAGAAAAGGTCAAAGCCTCAGGACAGTGACAAAGACAATGAGGAAGACAGACGGAGTGTGAAGAGCAAAACCTCCCGGAGGAAATCAAAGAATGAGGAGAGTGATGAGGACAGAGAAGATCAACAGAAAAAAAAAAAGCAAGGGAAAGGGAATAAAGTCGTGCAGAAAAAAGGACGTGTTAAGGGAAAAGAGGTAATAAAGGATAAAGTTGGTGAAAAAGACAAGAAAAAGAAGAATGGAAAGTTGAGCAGGTGTAGTATCCTCTGACCTACCTGCATGCTCCACACACACCTGTATGGGCGTTTTGCCTATTTAGACCCCTGACAGCTTGATGATGTGAAACTATAGGCAGGGGGATAAAGCTAGAGTCATACGATGAAGTTATAGGAAAAAGTGGTTGAGGCTAGACTAAGGACACAAGTAAGTATTTGTGAGCAGCAGTATGTCTTTATGCTGAGTACAGACAGTACCACAGACGCAATGTTAGCGTTGAGGCTAGCAATGGAGAAGTACAGGAAAGGTCAGAAGGAGCTGCATTGTTTCTTTGTAGATCTAGAGAAAGCCTATGACAGGGTGTCCAGAGAGGAACTGTGGTACAGAGGTGGCATGCACCAGAGATCAGCCTTTTTGGTTGCCATGGTGATGGATAGACTAACAGATGAGATGAGACAGGAAGCTCCTCTGAATATGATGTTTGCAGATGACATTGTGATCTGGAGTGAGAGCAGGGAGCAGGTAGAGGATGTAGGGTTTTACCAAACCCTCTTCCGGTTCTTGTTCTCCGTAGTGGGTGCGTATTCAATGAGGAGAATGTGGGTTAAGATTAAGGCATTTATATAATTAACAGATCAGTACAATTAGTTCGGATATCAGCGCTGAGGTTCGATCCTGTTTCGTGTGTGTGTCTCAGGTCCGAACAAAAGGGCCGTTCTTTGCTTCTGTGTCTTCATATATCCATGAGTCCGTCCCCTGAAGGGGTGGGGATTGTGCCCCAGCCAATCTAAGCCCATGCTTATCTGTGTTGTGTGTGACATCACTGGTGTGATGCGTTCATTTGAAATCAGTCATTACAAATCCAAACTAAATGTGGCGTGTTCCTAGTGGTGTCGGCGGGTAATCACGTTGTGGAATTCCCTACAACTAGAATCTAGAGAAGTGGAGATCTGCTCTAGAAAAGAGAGGAATGAATGATTGAATATCTAGGAAGAATGTGTTACGAACTGAAGGCTGAGTATGGACCCCAAAATGCAGAGACAGAAGCATAGGGAAAAGTTCAAACAGTTTAATTAAATAAATACAAAGAAACAATTTCACAAGGGTCAGAAAGCACAAAAAACTCAGTGCTACGACCGGGATCAATTAACTAAACTAATGCCTCTGAAGTCTTCAGAAATGAGTGGAAACAAGTCTTTTTCTAGCAAAACCTTGTTTTTACAATCGAACCCCTTTTCTGATTGTTATATGTTGTTGTCACTATTGGTGTATTGGTCATATATCTCTCCCTTTATCAGCTCTACTTCTTCCTCTGAATCTGATGAAGAATCCCTCTCAGAGGGAGAGATGGAAGCCCTGAAGGATCAGGTAGAGGAGAAGAAGAAACTGATCACTACATTAAGGAACCAACCCTGGCGTATGAAGAGGAGACTCGTACTGCTCAAGTAAAATCCAAAATAGTGGCCACTACTTCTACCTGACCTTTATGATTACTGTCATGTTTCTGCATTTTAGTCTTTATCTTTGTTGGAATATTTTGATTTTGTTCACTGTCTATTTCTTACAAACACTTTCCTACCATCACTGATGTCATGTACACCTGATGTCGACCCTGAACTATTAAAACTGTTTCCTTGCTGCATTGGTTCTTTATCAGTGGTATGATGGTAATCAAAACTAGATTGTCAAATTTAGATTGTAAATATAAAAAAAACATGTTTACTGAGGATTCATCTCAAATCAAACCAAAGCTTTTAAGATAACTGTGCTCTGATCCTCAAAGTCTTTTTGCTGGATCATGCCTGGGATTGTTTGATTCATCTAATTTGCTGACAAATGTAATTCCACAGAGATAAATGCAATTTGGAGACTTCAAAATGTGAAACATTTGCTAGTAATGTTTCCGTTCATCCTCCCTCTGCAAACATAAGACACAAGAAGCTGTTCTATAATAATCTAGAAAACATAATCATAAACCCATGTGACCAGATTAAACCTTCCTTGCCAGATCTGGCTGGGCTGGGAATTGTGTAGGCTTAAGAGTTTGCTCTTTTCGTATATTTTTCTGTGTACATACCACTGTAAGAAAAGGAACCTGATAAGCCCTTTGACTTTTTCATGAGCTTGACACTGTTGTGGCCAACTGACCTGCTGCTTGCCAAGTCTTTCTCTTGGAATACAGAATGTACCATCAATCAGTCAGTCATCCCAAACGTGTCCTTTCTACATCCTGCGACCACTAACTAATTCATTCATATGTCACATTTTAATCGTTTCTCTGCTTGGTCTAACAGGGAGTCTCAGGAGTTTGTTGAAAAGTTTGAAGGAGCTCTTGGCAAAGGAAAAGGCCGGAGGCTATATGCATTCAAAGTCCTGATGTCAAAGGTAATTTGATGGTTGTGTAACTGGTGGATCCCAAGATGCAGAGACCAAAATCACTAAATACAGTCTTTAATAAGCAAAATGGAAATCCATGGTGAGAATGCTGCCTCCCCGAGCCGGTCCCCAATAAGTGGTGGAAGATGGTTGAATTAAATTTTGCCCTCCTTGTTCATAGGAGATTGGGTGGATCTTCCTAACCTACCGGTACACAAAACTTTTCTGAAAGATATTTTAAATCAGAAAAACAAACAAAGAAAGATGACACACATCTTGGACATGATAATCAAAAACTCCAGGAAGACTGATATCCAATACTATTTTTAAATAATGTTGTTAAAACCCTATTTAATCTGTAATCTGAACTGGTATTTTAACAACATAAATTGGTATTTCAAAATGATTTCAATCACTTCGAGGTCCTTGTACTTTTAGGGACTCAATAGCTCTTTGGAATAATTTCATGATTCTTCTAAATTGTTTATTGTGTCTTTAAACAAGTCACCATCTTTATAATTTTTTGGAGAACACTGTTAGTAGATATTTCACCCTCAAGTAAATAAGTAAGTACGGTAAGATATAATAACTAATCTATAATTTTTTTAAT
Organism: Brachionichthys hirsutus; assembly: GCF_040956055.1. NCBI lineage: Eukaryota > Metazoa > Chordata > Actinopteri > Lophiiformes > Brachionichthyidae > Brachionichthys > Brachionichthys hirsutus. The sequence continues at coordinate 46,728 of NW_027180693.1, read as the reverse complement.
TTCAGAAATGTATCAAATTTAAGCGTGATTTTGAGAACTTCAAAACTGCCTGCATACCCTGGGAGAGGAAGATAAAGGAAGTAGAAAGTTGGTAATGACATTACCTGAAAAAGTATTACTGAGCCTATTCTCACTATTTCTGATACTTTATATTTCTAATTATAGGTCATTTTGGATCATCTGTGGCATCTTACTTTATTTTTCTGAGATGGATGTACGGCCTGAATCTGGTACTGTTTGGGTTTATGTTTGGCCTGGTGATGTTACCTGAGGTACGGCCAGCCTTGGAATACATGATAATACTTGATGCCAGACACTGTTGGTGTTGAGCTTTTCCGTCTGTCTTTAGATTCTTATGGGTCTTCCCTATGGCTCCATTCCAAGGAAAACTGTGCCGAGAGAGGAGCAACCCACAGCCATGGACTACGCTGTGCTCTTTGACTTTGGGGTGAGGATCTGTCTTTAACAATTTATAATTAAATAAGAATTAAACAATAACAATAAAACCAGCTAAATGGTATCTGAACAGGATGGATGATTTCTACAACTATTTATACAGAACAGACATACCGGTATTACCCCACAGATGAGCTTTCAACACCGATATTTAAGATAAATGAATCTGTTTCGGTGGAAAATTGGGATTATTTTCTACTCTCCGGTTCCTTCCACCATCAGATAGGGACCATCTGTCTCTGTAACCATAACATCTTTCCCAAGGACAGGTCGCAGTGCTCTTAAGTGTCATTGTGATGTGTATTTGCAAGTTTGAATATTTATTTGTAATTTACAGGGCTACTGCAAGTACTCCTTTTTATTTTATGGGTACTACAACAATGAACGCACAATTGGGGTCCTGCAGTTCAGACTCCCCCTGTCATACCTTTTGGTGGGCGTTGGGATCTTTGGATATAGCCTGATGGTTGTCATAAGAACGTAAGACAAGATGCACTAGTGTAAGCAGGGAAACTAATTGCTGTGCATGCAGAAAGAGTTGATTTTCCTGGAGTTTTTTCTGCTCATTCTCTTCTCAGGATGGCCCGTAATGCAAATGAAGGGGGAGATGGGGCAGAGGAGGGAGAGTTCACCTTCAGCTGGAAGATGTTCACCAGCTGGGACTATCTGATAGGAAACCCTGAGACAGCAGACAATAAGTATGCCTCCATTACCACCAGCTTCAAGGTGAGTAGGTGTCTTATGTTGCATTCATGTTGGGGGGAATGAGCTCTGTGTCACGGCCAGCAATGGTTTCCCTCTAATTTCCCATAAAAACATTCTAAAGTTCACGATCAGAAAACTTTTGGTGCATCAATTAATTGCAATTTTGCACCACTGAAGGAATCCATCGTGGATGAACAGGAGAACCAGAAAGATGAGAACATCCATCTCCGGCGCTTCCTGAGGGTTCTGGCAAACTTTCTGATCACAGCATGCCTTGGAGGCAGTGGATACCTTATCTACTTTGTGGTGAAACGTTCTCAGGAGTTTGCAAAGACAAACAATGAAAATCTGTCATGGTTTGAACAAAATGAGGCAAGTTAGACAATTCAATTTTCGCTACCTTTTACTCTTTAGCAAAGCTATGTTAAGATTATTATTCCAGAAGAAAATGAGGAGCTGTGAATTTTCATGAGATCACTAAGATCACTAATGCAGCCTTATGGGTAGTACGGGTAGTGTGGGAGGACATGAGAGTGGCTGGTGTTGGGGAGGACGATGCAAAGTAGTCGTAGTAGTAGCAACGATTAGATCGCTAACCCTCTTCTTTTGTCTCATTGTTAAGGTTGAGTTTGTGATGTCACTGCTGGGGCTGGTTTGTCCTCCTCTGTTTGAGACCATTGCAGAATTGGAAGATTATCACCCCCGTATTGCCCTCAAGTGGCAGCTGGGACGAATATTTGCTCTTTTCCTGGGGAATCTTTACACCTTCCTCTTTGCCCTGTTTGATGAGGTCAATGCCAAGGTATGAGAGATATGTTTCTTCTTGTTGCTAAACAGATGGGCTACCTTGCCTTTAGGCTATTTCTATTATGTTTCTATGGTAACAACTGCCGCTAAGACATTTGCTGTGTTTTGTCCGGCACCTGATATATTATATGATGTGTTTTAATTGATTCTTAATTATTTTAAATCAAAATGGTTGCATTGCATCTGTTCATTTTTTTAATATCATCATAATCAAGACCTGCAGAAGAAGAAACTTTCAGGTAGACAGGACAGCTTAGATGGAGGAGAGGATGGACAAATATCAGTTGACAAGGACTATGAATGTAATCATGTTAAGAATAAATGGATAATAAGGTGGCACTGTGGCGCAGTGAGTAGCACTGTTGCCCCACACGTCCTGGGTTCAAATCCACTTGGGGTTGTTCTGTGCAGTTTGTATGTTCTCCAGGTTCACTGGCTTCCTCCAACAACCAAAATCATGCAATTTAGGTGAATTGGTCACTTCAAATTTTCTTGAATGTTTGTCTATCTGTGGCTCTGCGATGAGCTGCGACTCATCCGGGGTGTTGGAACTGGTGTGAGATCATGCTTTGATCTGCTTTCTGTTCTTCAGCTGGAGAGTGAGAAGTTGATCAAGAATGCCACTGAGTGGACTTTCAATGAGTACTATACCAACTACAGCTCTTTCTTCAACACGACAGATGTTCCTCCTCCAGCTGTGCACCCCGCCGACGTCATTCGAGGACCCTGCTGGGAGACAGCAGTGGGAAGGGTCAGTCTAGATGCTGTATAATATTCAGAAATGTTTGTGGCCACGGGAGAAATATATTTTTTGGACAGAATTGTTCATATTCCCCAAACCTCCATTGTGAGCCGCTGTTTGACAATTCTGTGTCCCATAGCCCCCACCTCTCCTATAACGAAACGTTTTCAAGCGGTTGTCCTTGATCACATGAATAGATTTTCAAGGCCTCTCACAATTTGCAGCAACAGTATGAGAGCAGATTATGTTTATTTGATGATAGATTATGTTGTCTACAGCCTACACAGCAGCTACACAGTTTTATTCACACTTCATACTTCTGACTGTAGGTACAGTCAGGCATCCTATCCCAGAACAGCATTTTCCAGAGGACATGCTCTGGTTTGTCGACTTCCTGAGTTAACTGTCGGTTGAAAAATTGGACCGTTTGTCAAAACACAACAATGTTGGGAAGATACAAGAGTTAGAAGGAATAAGCCGGTGGTCTTCCCACAGATGGGCCCCAGATTGAGGAGTAGCCGAATCAGTTTGCTCTGGGAAGTTTGTTCCCTGATTGACTTTTTTGATCACCTGAGTTGCCATACTATCGCCAGACAGGTATTTGTCAAGAACACAGGCCAAATAGGTAATCTCTTCTTTGCTGGAGATTACTGTATTGTACCACTGAGAGTGGTAAGCCTTCACTTCGGGCCCCAGGGCAGACACGGCGTCCCGCCTCCAGCCAGCCCCCCACCAATGCAAGAGTCACATCAGCCTCCTGCTGCTGCTTCAGCTGCTCAGTGGTCAGCGGGAGCCATCCTTCTCCATCGTTGGAGGGGCTGGCGCTGGCCACGCTGAATGTCATCTGGCTCCGTTCCTCCTGCCGCCGGCAGTAGCAACACTCTACCACTGCACATGGACGCCGGGAGAGCGCATCAACGTTGCCGTGAAGTCGCCCCCCCCCCCCGGTGCTGGATGTCGAAGTCATATCCCTGGAGGACCTCCAGCCAGCGGGCCACCTGGTCTTCAGGGTTTAGAAGTGACGCAGTAGTTCTTCTCTGCTCTGCTCAGCGCTCGACTGAAGTAGGCCACCACACGCTCTCCTTCCCCCTGCTGGGAGAGGACAGCCCCGACGCCGACGTTGCTAGCGTCTGTGTCCACAATAAAGGGCAGCTGAGCATTGGGGTACGCCAACACTGGGGTTTCAGTGAGAGTTCTCTTGAGTTGGGCAAAGGCGGCTGCGCATTTGTCGTCCCAGTTGAACGGCTGGCCCTTGTTGGTGAGGCGGTGCAGTGGGTCGGCAATGGTGGCAAAGCCCTGGACGAACCGCCGGTAATACGAAGCCAGTCCCAGGAAGCTCCGCAGCTCATTGACATTGGCTGGGGTTGGCCATTCTTGAACTGCAGCCACCTTCGCTGGGTTAGTAGCCACACCACGAGCGCTAACCACATGGCCCAAGAACTCCGTCTCCCTGGACAGCAGATGACATTTAGCAGGGTTCAGTCGCAACCCGGCCTGGCGAATGGCAGCAAAAACCTCACCCAGGTTGGCCAGGGCTCCGTCGAAGTCAGTGGCATGCACCAGCAGGTCATCAAGGTACACCACACAATGACTCCGCGGCACATAGCTGGTGCGTTGCAGAGTCCAAACGGCATGACACGGAACTGCCATAGCCCCTGGCCGATGGTAAAGGCAGTCTTTGGTCTTGCTTCGGGGGCCAGCTCCACCTGCCATTAGCCACTGCGGAGATCAAGGGAACTGAACCAGCTGGATCCAGCGATGTAATCGAGGGCGTCATCGATGCGAGGGAGTGGGTAGGAGTCTTTCTTGGTGACTGCATTGAGGCGCCGGTAGTCTACGCTCATTCTTCTTCCTCACCAAGAAAACCGGGGCAGCCCATGGACTATTTGATGGCTCGATCACACCAGCAGTAAGCATCTCAAGGACCATTTCCTCCGCCGTCTGCCATCTCAAAAGGGCCAGCCGATGAGGTCGTAAGCGAATGGGTTGAACATCACCCGTCTCAATGGTGTGCTGGAGCAGGCCAGTCTGCTTACAGTCCTTATCTTTGGCAGCAAAAATGTCTTTGTAGCCATCGAGGAGGTGTTTCAGCTGCTGGTGCTGCTGGGGATTTAGGCCATCGCTGCTGCGTAGCCATAGCTGGTATATGGCCTCGGTTGTCTCTGTAGATGGGGCGACAGTTGACTCTGTGGTCAGTTCTGGGGCAGGTTGGGGTTGTGCCAGGCTGCTGGCTGCAGCTGATTGGTGGCGCCTCCTCGGTCGGTTCCCACTCTCTCGGCCAGCCTGGAGCTCCATGGTCTCTCCGCCAAGGGTGACAGCCTTCCCTACCACGTCGACCTGGGCTCCCCAGCGGTTCAGCAGGTCCAGGCCGATGATACACTGGTCGAGCCAGAACTCATGGATCACCTCCTGGTCTCCGACCCTCACTGTCAGCCGCCTGCTTCCCCCCCATGACAACTGTTTCCCCTGTCACTGTCATCAGCTTGGTGTCGGTTGGCGTCCATGCAGTGGGAGGTAACACGAGAGTGTCGGTGCCTACCAGGGAGATGGTGGACCCCGTGTCCATCAAGGCTTGGCAGGGCTGTCCATCAAGCCAGCAGTTCAGATACAGTCCTTTGGTATGGCCACAGCTGCCCACCAGCGTGCATCTACCTTGGAGGGGGTATGGAGGTCGGAGTGGCAGTCCCCTCATTGAGCCACTCCGCTGTCGTTTCCCGCCTGTCTGGCCTTTGGAGCAGAAGCAGGACAATCCCGTGCGATGTGACCAACCTCATCACACCGGTAGCAGCGGTAGTCTGCGGCAACGGTGCCCAGGTTCTCCCCTTCCTGGCGGTGTCGGTTGGCCAGCTGCTCTCTGCCCTGGTCAGCGAAAAGCCGCTGTCCAAACCGCCTCTGTAGTGCAGTTGTCAAGGTGTGGAGGTCCTGCTGCTCCGCTGGGGCGAGATCAAGGAGCACTTGCACCGCCTTCCCCTCCAACGCTAGGGCCAGGTGAACAGCGGCTTCTTCATCACTCCAGCCACTGTACGATGCTGCTAGTTGGACTTGGGCAATGAAGGGCATTAGCGGCGTCATCCCACTGTATTTGGGCAGCTTGACTGATGTCTTAGCAGTGGTGGGCGGTCAGGGCCTGCAAGGCCTTCTCTGCTTGCCTAACATAACCAGAAATCAAGAATACATGATCATATTTATGATAAAATCAATTTAATTTTATGTATATATATATATATTCTTCACATTCATGTCATATTATATTCCAATGATGTATTTTTAGGTGAGAGTTTTTATCCAATCAGAATTCAGCTAGCTTGTGTTGCCAGGCGGATTTCATAGTACCAGTGGCAAATACTATCCGTCCGAGACCTTCAGAATCAGCGGCTGCTTGCCGTCTGTGTTGTGTCAGTGAACGGGCTCGTAGAGTTGAGTTGATAGACAGTTGCGATAGCCAATCAGATCACGAGTTGGTGAAAGTAAGGCCTTCCTGCCTGTGTTTGGATACTCCGTGTGAGAGGGCAGCGCTATGCATATTGCGTCATCAACTGCACACCTGCACGGCGCGACCGTCCGAAAATAAAACCACAACTATTCTTGCGTTTTTAACCCACAATGGCCGAAGGAGGGGAAAGTGTGGATTTGGTTGTGGATATTCTTGAAAGGCCATTTTCAAGACGGACTTTTACAGAGAAGCTAGCTCTCGTGAGCCGACGTCGTCCAAGCTAGCTAGCTAGCTAACCTGTCCCAGGTGGGGAAAGCATTTGTACGCCACTTCCAGGCTTCAAACTTTTGGCTTACAGCTTCCAAGAGTCGCAGCAAATTGTTCTGCTGGGAATGCCTTTTGTTTGCAAGGGATCGATTTAATGTTTGGAGCAACATTGGATTTAGGAACTTTAAGAAAGGAGAATGGATTTTGTTTTCAAATAACTGTTTTGGGGGACAGCTGTTTTGGTGAGTACCAACATTTTATTTATTTAACATGATGACGAAATAAAATCACAGATATACTGTAAATGCAATGTGTGTAAATAATGTGGCGCGCCGGTGCAGCTGTGTGATTGTAGTGGAAGTACACAACGAGACAAATGTGGCCGTTTTGTTGCGGTCTTTCTTATATTAAACTGCAAGTTTGCAATTTAAAGCTTGCCTATATTCATGGTGGACTTTAAAACGTTTTGGACAAATAATGTTAAATTCCCTTTTATTTATAACTTTGATAGTACCACGTATAGTGATAAGTTTTAATTGCTGATGCAGTGTATTGATTTTTAAATGCTCCGGAAAAAATATCCCGTGTTGTACACGATTGAGGTGATGCAACACCCGGTAGTGCGTAAGTGTGTGTTTGTACATTATTTCTAAAGCCGTGGTGTCATAAATGACGGTATTACGAGGGGTATTTATTCAAGTCGGACTAAGTTGGACTTCACTGAAGGCCTAGGTGTAAAATGCACCGCCCGCCACTGCATCTCAGAGTCTCTTGTAGTAACTCACCCAGCCACGAGGGGGCGATGGCGCTCCAGCGCACCGGTTGCAGCGTCCTGCTCAGCCAGCAGGGGGCGCTGACGCCCCAGTGCACTGGAGCCGTCAGGAAGTCGGTCCGTCTTCAGCGTGGCTCTGACTGCCCGCCCAAGTTCGTTGATCCCCATCCCCATCCTTCTGGAAGCCAGAAATCCCACTTCTGACACCAATGTAGCGAGCTCAAGGAGGAGAACCACGCTGGAATCGAGCTTGTGTCAACAAGCGCCTTCATTGTGACACAGGATGACTTGACTGCACACGGATGCTGCACTGATGACATTCAACGCAACCCCCCTCTCACTCATGGTGCCAAAAGCACAACCCAGTCACTCCCATGATGCATTGCGCCTCACACACACACAGTGACCGGCCCTCGTGATCGCTACAGTATTATCTATTGACTGTGACCTTGAAATCATTAACATTTATCTCACGTAGAGAGTGTTTAGACCCAAAAAGAATCGATTCGGTTTTACCAAGATGTAGTGACAGTTTGTTATCGGTAAGCCAAGTACGGATTCTGGTGACCTCAGAGCTGAGAGCCTCCTCAACCTGCACTTTGTCCTCTCCCGAAATCAGGAGTGCTGAGTCATCAGCAAACAGGAACAATTTGCAGTTACAGGCAGCATTCATGTCGTTAATGTATAGGAGGAACAGTAACGGCCCTAGAATGCTGCCTTGAGGAACCCCACAGCTCACCGGGAGGGACGAGGACAAGGTTCCGTTTATGTCCACCATTTGTTCTCGTCCCTCAAGGTACGATTTCATCCAGTTTGTTGATGTGCTATCAAAACCAATCGCCCCTAGTTTATTCAATAGGATTGAATGGTTAACGGTGTCAAAGGCCTTCTGGAGGTCCAGCATGACCATGCCGCAGTATTTGCCCGCGTCTACTTCACGCTTGACGTAGTCGGTCAGATATATGAGGCATGTGTCAGTGGAGTGGGATGTTCTGAAGCCCGATTGGAATTCAAAGAGCAGGTTATGCTCGACGCGGTAGCGGTTGATTTTCTCATGGGGCGACATATGACCGTGTCGGCATACGACAAAACCCTCGGAACCAATTGTCGTCGTCCCCTTGTAATTTAATTGTTTGGGTTTTAATGTGTTCTTTATCAATTATTCTTATTTTGTTCAGGAGTTTGTGAAGCTGATTGTGTCGGACATTCAGGTGACCTATTTGACCATCCTGATTGGTGACTTTACTCGCGCTGTCATTGTCCGCTTCCTGAACTACTGCTGGTGCTGGGACCTGGAGGCCGGCTTTGTGAGTATTCAGACTGTGTCCCTTTGGGTTACAATATGTGTGCTTTTTGTTTTCATTTGTTTCATTGCTTAAAATAAAAATTGCAATAAATACATATTTAGTTTTTGTCCTATAAGACACTGTTAAGTGAAGAGTGATATTTAGATTGTTGTAGCTGTGGTTGACTGAATTTCAAGCTATTTGATAATTTATATTGTTATCATGGCGTAGCTATAATTAAACGTGAGGGCAGCACAGCGCTGACTGGATACGGGTCAACTTGATACCGTGCAATGACATCTGGCAGGACAGCTGATCCCTAAGGTTCAGCCAAACAGGACACTGCAAAGAGAAGTTAATTACACAAAGACAGGATACTCAGCCTGGTTTTACTACTGCAGCTGTTGTTGGTTTGATTCCAGCCTTCCTATGGAGAGTTTGACATCAGTGGGAATGTGCTGGGACTGATCTTCAATCAAGGAATGATATGGTGAATTGCTTAGCGTCTGTATTTTATGTGCTGTTTCAGCATAACATTCTGTAATGTTATATATGATTATTTTCTCTCTGTCTCCAAATTTTCTATATGTATGCTCTTTATTTTATTTACATTTTGCATGTAACATTTGTTTAGCCTGGTAGGTCAATTGAGAACCAGTTTTCATTTACACCCCAATATGCACAAAATGCATCTATCAGCAATGAGAGATGAGTCTTCGGCAACAACTTTAACCTCTCAAGAGTCTGGGCAGCTCTAATATTCAAAGGTAAATTTAGGGCAGCACCTGCGAAGGCTCAGTCCTCTTTAGTGTCAAGATTAGATATTGGGACATCTAAAAGCAACTCATTTGATGACCTCAGTGCCCCCTGCTGGTGCATAAACATCCACTAACCCTAACTCATAACCCCTAATCCCCTCCCTAACCCCGAATCCCCTCCATGACCCCTAATCCCATCCCTAGCCTAAATCCCCTCCCTAACCCCTAATCCCCTCCCTAACCCCTGACCCCTCCCTGACCCATAATACCATCCCTAGCCTCTAATCCCCTCCCTAACCCCTAATCCCATCGCTCGCCCCTAATCCACTCCCTGACCCCTAATCCACTCCCTGACCCCTAATCCACTCCCTGACCCCTAATCCACTCCCTGACACCTAACCCCTAATCCCATCCCTAGCCCCTAACCCCTAATCCCCTCCCTGACGCCTAAGGCCATCCCTAGCCCTAACACAATGACACATGTTCAAAGTAAGTGGCAAAAACCATGTGCAGTGTTCTTGGACAGCAATGAGTTTTTAAAAGCAGGAAGAGAGATTAATGAACCGAGTTTTAAATCCTGCTTCAGATTATTTCATTCATTTGCAGGAGAAAATTGAAAATAGTGGTTTGTGGGGGTGGGGTCTTCAATTATCCTCAGGGAGTTATTGAGGCAGCGGCGGGTGTCGAGGTCCCCCATCCTGGGCAGCTCACACCCTGTGATCTTCTCTGCAGCGCCTGAGACGTTTATATATGAGACAGATACCTAGATACTTGTAGCAGGTCTCAGAACCATCAAAGAAAAGCTTGCATTGTCTTTCATTTATATAGGAGCTAGACTCTTAGGAAATACACCGATGACGTTGGATCCTGTTGTTTTCCTCAGGATGGGCGCATTCTACGCCCCAGGTTTGGTGGGTCTGAACGTTTTGCGTCTCCTGAGCTCCATGTACTACCAGTGCTGGGCCGTGATGTGCTGCAATGTTCCTCATGAGCGCGTTTTCAAGGCCTCGCGGTCCAACAACTTCTACATGGGCCTGTTGCTGCTGGTGCTGTTCCTGAGCCTGCTGCCTGTCGTCTACACCATCATGACCTTGTCACCGTCCTTTGACTGTGGCCCCTTCAGGTCAGTACAATCAGATCACACAATACTTTTATAGTAGCAGAAAATGATTCTATTTATTTTGAAGGTTAACAAAATTCACATCAACTTATTAATGAACTCAATTTATATGTCTGGAGTCATTTGATATCTATATTGTTTATTCGCATGCTAGTTTTTAGTATTTTGAGATGATAAGTCACTGTCTAGGCTGGCAGCACGGTGGCATATTGTTTAGCGCTGTCTCCTCACAGCAGGAAGGTTCTGGGTTTGATTCCTCTCTGTGTGTAGTTTGTATGTTCTCTCCGTGTCTGTGTGGGTTCTCTCCGGTTCCCTCCAAAAACAAGCATCTTAGGTGAATTGATCACTCCAAATTGTCTGTCTAAGTGTGGCCCTGTGATGAGCTGGTGACGCTTCCTAGGCGTGCCCACCTCTCTCTGGCAGTCAGATGGGAGGATCCAGCAACACCTGTGACCCACAAGGTGGATGCAGCAGCCAAGAAAGTGAATGAATGAATGAAGCCGCTGTCATCCAGCAAGCTAAGAACACATTCTACATTGTGATGGCCATCAGCCATTCTCGGTGCTCCTTCCTTCAGTTCTCCATGCCGGGCTTCCTCCCATCTCATCGAGAAGACTCATTCCACCTGTGGCCTTGACTATAAAGACATGGCCTTTCAAATATGGCCATCTATGTCCTGAATCGCTGGTTCCTTCAGATTCCCCGGCGTAGTTTTGGTTGCTCTGGTTGATGATTAGCTAACCGTGCTATCCTTCTTGGTTGTGCCCTTAAATGAGCTGGGCATAACGAAATCCTTATTTATTTGAAAGCGACTTTGCATCTACTTTCCCATGGCAGATCAGTCAAGCACATCTATGCTGAGACATCATAAAATGTATGAGATTAGCAAGACTAGATGAACATGTATTTGATCCCCAGTGGCCAGGAGAAGATGTATGTCATCGTCATGCAGACTATAAAACAGGATCTGCCAGCCTTCATCGGTAAAGTTTTTGCCTATGCTACTAACCCTGGGCTCATTCTGCCTGCTGTTCTCCTCATGGTGTAAGTATCATTTCAAAATGTGAAACGAGACAGAAGATCGATGGATCACGTATCACTGTAGATTTTGTCTGAGACGTACCATACAACAGGTTGGCCATCTACTACCTGAATGCAGTGTCAAAGGCATACCAACAAGCAAATATGGACCTTAAAAAGAAGATGCAAATGGTCAGTGCAGGCGAGCGTCTTCTTGTTGTGTCAGTTCTGCTTTGGTCAATCAAATGAATGAATGCCCATCTTATTGGGGGACACCGTAGGCTCGAGACGAGGAGAAGAATCGGAGGAACAACAAGGACAGCACAAATCAAGTAATGAAAGACTTGGAAGACCTGCTGCCAAACAAGTCTCTAATACCACCTCCCTCCGAGGAGGACGAGCAACCTCCACCTGGTACGATCAATCCCTGGTCTAACCTTTTATTGTACTCCGTTTGGTCATTTACACCCGACTGTCCTCACCACCCTTTTTGCTCTCCATTTGGGTTCTCAGATGTTGTAATTGAGAAGGGGAGCAAGACTACCAAAACCAAGCCAGGTGCCGCAGAACAGGGGGTTAATCTACAAAATGACGTGTCGCTGACTGCACCAAACCCCCGAGCTCCAGTGACCCATGCCCCAGGGCCAAGAAGAGGTCCTCCTCGCAATGCAAGGGGACCTCAGCCTGGACGTGGAAGAGGAAGAGGGCAGGGTGGGCCTCCAAGGCAATAAGAGTCCAGATCTACATTCTCCTCAAACATCCAGTCTGTTAACATGCCGTTCACATTTATTCATAAACTGTAAGGGCAATAAAAATGTATTGCCTGACTAATAAATATCATTTTTTCACATCAAACTTATGAACATGGGTTGACAATCTTGCCCAGGAAGAGGATGTTTTAAATAAATGGCCGAGGAGGATGGAATGAGGAGTGATTCCAATGCCTGTGGCAGCAGCAGCAGTGGCCCCAGCCTCGTCCACATCCAGGGTAGCCTTGTGCACCACCTGTGGAGCAATGCAGCGTGAGCAGCAACATAAGGAAGGAGGGATGTGTTAAACCACTTATTCTGTCCTTACGTCTGACACGGACAGATTGTGTCCCTCTGCAATACCCGAGAAATCTGCAGCACTGCCAAACATATCTGTCATTCCCATTTGCATCAACGCATCAGCCAGAGAGTACGAGGTCTTCATGGAAAACTTTGGAATAGATACTTGATATATCCTGAAAGGAAACAGACCTCTGTTTGTGAAGGATGTGATGGACAACACTGAGGAGTTTGTGCTGCTAAGAATTTATTATCTTCCATCGCCGCCGTCCATCGCTGTCCAGCCGTCCATCGTGGCTTTCCTCACCACTGTCTCTAAGCCGTCCATCGTGGCTTTCCTCACCACTGTCTCTAAGCCGTCCATTGTGGCTGTCCTCACCACTGTCTCTAAGCCATCCATCGTGGCTGTCAAAACGGCCTAGCATGCATTCTCTATTCAAATAAAACACCTAAAGCTCAGTAAATCATTTACATTTTATTTAAAGCATTATAATGACTGACTAACGTGCAGCTGATTAAATATTAAATTCAACAGGTAAGAAATAAGTAACTGAAGTAGTAGTAGTACCGGTAGTTAAGCATAGTAGCTAGTCCTTGTTTATATTCAGGTTCAACATGCCCCCCTTGGTGCCTGGTGCAGGGATGTGGGCGTGCCATCAAGGTGTGGCTTTCCTTCTAGAAACACCTTTCAGTAGAGAAACAGGGATGATGTCAGGTACCTCAGAGAAAGCGCGTGTTTCTACTTTATCTCATTTTTATACAAAACTTATGGCGTGTTCATGTTTGTATGTACACTGGGTCTACTGGTCTGACCTGTCGTACTGTCCTCAAGCTGGTCAAGCTGTGTCTGTTGACTTATGGGACACCGCCTGTCATCCTTCAATTCTGGCACAGTACCTGTAAGTACCAGGAAATCCTCCATCACCTGTGCTGCCACTGGGACCCTTCTAGTCTGAACCACGGGGTCCTCATGGCAGGTGGACATGTCAGTCATCTCCCAGGCACCTGAGAAGAATGTCTGGTTGATGTGAAAGGCAAGTTTCTTGGAGACAAACTTTATCTGAGTCTCACTGGAATCTACTATTGGACTGTCTTGTCCCGTGAGGGGTCGCCACAGCAACCCAACGTTCTCCACTTCACCCTGTCCTTTGTATCGTCCTCCCCAACACCAGCCACTCTCATGTCCTCCCTCACTACGTCCATGTATCTTCTCCTGGGTCGTCCTCTAGCCCTGTCCTTCGTATCGTCCTCCCCAACACCAGCCACTCTCATGTCCTCCCTCACTACGTCCATGTATCTTCTCCTGGGTCGTCCTCTAGCCCTGTCCTTTGCATCCTCCTCCCCAACACCAGCCACTCTCATGTCCTCCCTCACTACATCCATGTCTCTTCTCCTGGGTCGTCCTCTAGCCCTGTTCCCTGGCAGTTCCATCCTCAGCATCCTTCTACCGATATAGTCCCCGTCTCTCCTCTGGACATGTCCAAACCATCAAAGTCTGGTCTCTCTGACCTTGTCTCCAAGATGTCTAACCTTCACTGTTCCTCTTATTGTCTCACTCCTAATCCTGTCCAACCTGGTCACTCCCAAGGAGAACCTCAGCATCTTCATCTCTGCCACTTCTAGCCCTGCCTCCTGTCTTTTCCTCAGAGTCACTGTCTCTAAGCCTTCCATCATGGCTATCCTCACCACTGTCTCTGAGCCGTCCATCGTGGCTGTCAAAACGGCCCTAAAAATTCACCTTTCAGGGGGACAGAAATGGAGATAGTCATCACGACTCTCTCTGGATCAATCTCCCCCCACCCTTTTTGTCCACCTACGTTGTACATACTATGTGTCTTTGTAATTTATTGTTATTTTGTATCAATTAAGTAATTTAAAATTTGTTTTATTGGTATTGTTAAATGTCGATGATTTATGTACGAAGGACTTTCAACGGAAACAAGACCACAAGGGCTTTTTAGAAATGGTCCTCTTAGACAGGATGTTTGCATGTACTCGTACTGTAATACATACTACTGTTTGACTGTATTTGAACTGTAATACATGCTACTGTTTGACTGTACTTTTACTGTAACATTCTATCTCATAAATATATTCATCATCATCAGTCTGATCTGGATTCAACCCCTTTGAGCTACTATAAGGGTCACTACAGGAAAAACTGGAGAACGCTAATGGAACGAAGGCTTGCTTTCTTGCTTTCTTTTACAGCACAATAAAAAAACTTTTTTTAAAGAGAACTGATGCAAAACTGAACAATACAGTACAAAAAACAGAAAACACAATCAGTTTGTATCACAAAGATTTGTAACAAGAAGCCATCAACACATTGATTACGTGCTCTGGGAGCAGATGGGTTTCCTCCAGTGCGATCCAGTGCAGCTAATGTGCTGGTATGCTGCAGCAGGATCTCAAAGGGAACCAGCCTCTTTAAATATTAACGCTGCAGAGATGGAGCAGAAACTCCTCTGAGCTTGATGCTCCAGACAGGCCTCAGGTTTCTCCTGCTCAGTGTGAGGCTGTAACCAGAAGCTCTGTCACAGATCCACGGTCTCTCCTGAATTTCAATCTCCCACATCCAGGTGAGCATCAGGAAATTAGTAGGTATTAAGTATTTGTCCATATGCTCCTGGGACCCAGCTCGCCAGTCCACTCCAGAGGACATGCTAACTGGCTGGATCTCAGGAGGATATAGCTAATCCAGAAGTAATGACTTTTTATTTATAACAAAGTCAATTTTGATTTCATAATGTCGTTATTCAGCAGAATGACTCGGTCTGTCAATCAAAGCACAGAAGGCGGAGCCAGCTCAGTGATTGGCTGTTCCTTTACACAGACACGAGCAGCAGCACTTGCAGCTGGAGTGAGTTGAGCTGCAGAAACGATACGATGTAAGAAGCAAACAAACAAACAAACAGTCTGGCATGGATGAAATCGTATCTTGAGAGACGAGAACAAATGGTTGACATAAACGGAACCTTGTCCTCGTCCCTCCCGGTGACCTGTGGGGTTCCTCAAGGCAGCATTCTAGGGCCGTTACTGTTCCTCCTATACATTAACGACATGAATGCTGCCTGTAACTGCAAATTGTTCCTGTTTGCTGATGACTCAGCACTCCTGATTTCGGGAGAGGAAAAAGTGCAGGTTGAGGAAGCTCTCAGCTCTGAGAGCAGTAAAACTGCAGTAACATGTCCTTTAGTCAGCATCTGCCGGAAGAAGCTCGTTCTGACAGTTTCAACTTGTTTATAGGTCATTTTACTAATTCCAGTCTGAAATCTGCAGTCACATCTTCTTCTCGTTACTGGTAAAAAGTAATATTATTTAAGTTACTAGTTAGTTTCCCAACACTGTGTATAATTTCCAAAAATCACACGGAAGGTCTCTCGCCCTCGCTCTCGCACATCCGGCCAGACAGCGTCTCCTGTCCGTCTGGAAAACTCTTCAGTCATAAAAATAATAATAATAATAATAATAATAAATAAATAAATTTAAAAATAAATAAATTCAAAAATAAATAAATAAATAAATTCAAAAATAAATAAATAAATAAATTTAAAAATAACTAAATAAATAAATTTACAAATAACTAAATAAATAAATTTTAAAATAAATAAATAAATAAATAATTTAATTAAATTTAAGTTATATTGCACCAGATCAGAACAGACAGCTGTCTCACTTTACAGGTATAGGCAGCCTTTCTGCAAGAGCAGAAGGTTGTTCTGACAGTCTCAACTTGTTTACAGGACATTTTTCTTCTTTCAGTCTGAAAACTGCAGTAACATGTCCTTTTGTCAGGCTCTGCCAGAAGAAGCTTGTTCTGACAGTTTCAACTTGTTTTGAGGTCATTTGGCTGATTTCAGTCTGAACACTGCAGGGACATGTTTTTTTGTCAGGCTCAGCCAGAAGAAGCTTCTTCTGACAGTTTCAACTTGTTTTCAGGTCATTTTGTTGATTCCAGTCTGAAATCTGCAGTAACATGTTTTTTTGTCAGGCTCTGCCAGAAGAAGCTTGTTCTGACAGTTTCAACTTGTTTTGAGGTCATTTTACTGATTTCAGTCTGAACACTGCAGTCACATCTTCTGACAGAGGAAGACTCTGCCAGAAGATTTTGATTTTAACGGAGAGACAGTCCGCCTCCGTGGTGCGAGCGGGCAGCAAAACAACAACAAACGGAATGGATCGAGTTTACGCCACCGACCTTAAAAACAGACGAGGACGAATCGTTTCCGTATCAGGCCGGAGTGAAAAAATTAATATTTTACTTTTGAAATAAAAGTAAATGTAACAAGGTAAAAATGAAAAAGTAATTCGTTACACTACTCGTTACTGGTAAAAAGTAATATTATTTAAGTTACTAGTTAGTTTCCCAACACTGTGTATAATTTCCAAAAATCACACGGAAGGTCTCTCGCCCTCGCTCTCGCACATCCGGCCAGACAGCGTCTCCTGTCCGTCTGGAAAACTCTTCAGTCATAAAAATAATAATAATAATAATAATAAATAAATAAATTTAAAAATAAATAAATAAATAAATTCAAAAATAAATAAATAAATAAATTTAAAAATAACTAAATAAATAAATTTACAAATAACTAAATAAATAAATTTTAAAATAAATAAATAAATAATTTAATTAATTTTAAGTTATATTGCACCAGATCAGAACAGACAGCTGTCTCACTTTACAGGTATAGGCAGCCTTTCTGCAAGAGCAGAAGGTTGTTCTGCCAGTTTCAACTTGTTTTCAGGTCATTTTGTTGATTCCAGTCTGAAATCTGCAGTAACATGTCTTTTTGTCAGGCTCTGCCAGAAGAAGCTTGTTCTGACAGTTTCAACTTGTTTACAGGACATTTTTCTTCTTTCAGTCTGAACACTGCAGTAACATGTCCTTTAGTCAGCATCTGCCGGAAGAAGCTTGTTCTGACAGTTTCAACTTGTTTTGAGGTCATTTTTCTTCCTTCAGTCTGAAAAATGCAGTAGCATGGCCTTTTGTAAGACTCTGCCAGAAGAAGCTTGTTCTGACAGTTTCAACTTGTTTTGAGGTCATTTTTCTTCCTTCAGTCTGAACACTGCAGTAACATGTCCTTTTGTCAGCATCTGCCGGAAGAAGCTTGTTCTGACAGTTTCAACTTGTTTTGAGGTCATTTTACTGATTTCAGTCTGAACACTGCAGTCACATCTTCTGACAGAGGAAGACTCTGCCAGAAGATTTTGATTTTAACGGAGAGACAGTCCGCCTCCGTGGTGCGAGCGGGCAGCAAAACAACAACAAACGGAATGGATCGAGTTTACGCCACCGACCTTAAAAACAGACGAGGACGAATCGTTTCCGTATCAGGCCGGAGTGAAAAAATTAATATTTTACTTTTGAAATAAAAGTAAATGTAACAAGGTAAAAATGAAAAAGTAATTCGTTACACTACTCGTTACTGGTAAAAAGTAATATTATTTAAGTTACTAGTTAGTGTCCCAACACTGTGTATAATTTCCAAAAATCACACGGAAGGTCTCTCGCCCTCGCTCTCGCACATCCGGCCAGACAGCGTCTCCTGTCCGTCTGGAAAACTCTTCAGTCATAATAATAATAATAATAATAATAATAATAATAATAAATAAATACATTTAAAAATAACTAAATAAATAAATTTAAAAATAACTAAATAAATAAATTTTAAAATAAATAAATAAATAATTTAATTAATTTTAAGTTATATTGCACCAGATCAGAACAGACAGCTGTCTCACTTTACAGGTATAGGCAGCCTTTCTGCAAGAGCAGAAGGTTGTTCTGCCAGTTTCAACTTGTTTTCAGGTCATTTTGTTGATTCCAGTCTGAAATCTGCAGTAACATGTCTTTTTGTCAGGCTCTGCCAGAAGAAGCTTGTTCTGACAGTTTCAACTTGTTTACAGGACATTTTTCTTCTTTCAGTCTGAACACTGCAGCAGCATGTCCTTTAGTCAGCATCTGCCGGAAGAAGCTTGTTCTGACAGTTTCAACTTGTTTTGAGGTCATTTGGCTGATTTCAGTCTGAACACTGCAGGGACATGTTTTTTTGTCAGGCTCTGCCAGAAGAAGCTTGTTCTGACAGTTTCAACTTGTTTTGAGGTCATTTTGTTGATTCCAGTCTGAACATTGCAGTAACATGTCCTTTAGTCAGCATCTGCCGGAAGAAGCTTGTTCTGACAGTTTCAACTTGTTTTGAGGTCATTTTACTGATTTCAGTCTGAACACTGCAGTCACATCTTCTGACAGAGGAAGACTCTGCCAGAAGATTTTGATTTTAATGGAGAGACAGTCCGCCTCCGTGGTGCGAGCGGGCAGCAAAACAACAACAAACGGAATGGATCGAGTTTACGCCACCGACCTTAAAAACAGACGAGGACGAATCGTTTCCGTATCAGGCCGGAGTGAAAAAATTAATATTTTACTTTTGAAATAAAAGTAAATGTAACAAGGTAAAAATGAAAGAGTAATTCGGTACACTACTCGTTACTGGTAAAAAGTAATATTATTTAAGTTACTAGTTAGTTTCCCAACACTGTGTATAATTTCCAAAAATCACACGGAAGGTCTCTCGCCCTCGCTCTCGCACATCCGGCCAGACAGCGTCTCCTGTCCGTCTGGAAAACGCTACAGTCATAAAAAAATAAAAAAATTAATTTAAAAATAAATAAATAAATAAATTTAAAAATAAATAAATAAATAATTATTTTAATTAATTTTAAGTTATATTGCACCAGATCAGAATAGACAGTTGTCTCACTTTACAGGTATAGGCAGCCCTTCTGCAAGAGGAGAAGGTTGTTCTGACAGTTTCAACTTGTTTTCAGGTCATTTTGTTGATTCCAGTCTGAAATCTGCAGTAACATGTTTTTTTGTCAGGCTCTGCCAGAAGAAGCTTGTTCTGACAGTTTCAAGTTGTTTTGAGGTCATTTCTCTTCTTTCAGTCTGAACACTGCCGTAGCATGTCCTTTTGTCAGCATCTTCTGGAAGAAGCTTGTTTTGACAATTTCAACTTGTTTTGAGGTCATTTTGTTGATTCCAGTCTGAAATCTGCAGTAACATGTCCTTTTGTCAGGCTCTGCCAGGAAAAGCTTGTTCTGACAGTTTCAACTTGTTTTCAGGTCATTGTGCTGATTACCCTCGCCGAAGAGGAGGCGAGGGTATTGCAAGTGGGTGCGTTTGTTTGTCTGCCTGTCTATTTGTCTGTCTGTCTGTTTGCTTGTCTGTCCAAGCGCATAAGTCAAAAACTAGTAACCCAATCGACTTGAAATTTTTACACAAGCAAGGTTCTGTCCGTGGCTCGGTCCTCCCCGAGAATGGCGTTGATCCGGATCTGGATCCAGATTCTATAATTATTTTTACATCTGGAATTGGGCTTGGTGGCGCAGTGGTAAGCACTGTTGCCTTACAGCGAGATAGTCGCGGGTTCGTCTCTGACTTGTGGCCATTCTGTGAGAAGTTTGCATGTCCTCCCCGTGTCTGCGTGGGTTCTCTCCGGGTTCTCCGGCTTCCTCCCACCATGCAGCCTAGGCTGATTGGTGACGCTAAATTGTCCGTAGGTGTGAGTGTGTGTGTGGCTGGTTGTCTGTCTCTGTGTTGCCCTGCGATAAACTGGCGGCTTGTCCAGGGTGTCCCCTGCCTCTCGCCCATTGACTGCTGGGATTGGCTCCAGCTTGGCCCGCGACCCGATGACGGACTAAGCGGTTGGGACAATGAATTGTGCCTCTGCTGTAAACTGCCACTTTAAGAGGGAGGGACACGAATGGCATGATGGGAAAAAGAGTCCAGAAGGAGTCTTGTAGTACGTTCCGGAGCAGCAAGCTCGAGCAGGTTTGGCCCCTCTGATCCGGAAGCCCTGTTTACTGTCTCACAAGATCCAATAGTCTATTGGAGGCGGGGTCTGCAATCTCTGATTGTCGTTTTCTAGTTGATTTAATATTGGTTTTATTTTTATTTGTATTGTTAATTGTCGATGATTTATGTACGAAGGACTTTCAACGGAAACAAGACCGCAAGGGCTTTTTTGAAATGCTCCTCTTAGGCAGGATGTATGACTTTATTTGTACTGTAATACATGCTACTGTGTGACTGTACTTGTACTCTAACATTCTATCTAATAAATATATTCATCATCATCATCACATAGCTATTTAAACCTTACAAGTAAACATCAGGAATCGTAGTAAAGACAAGGTGGTAGCCGTTAGTAAGCCTAAGCAGTAGAATAATTGAATATATATCGAGGAATAAATATAAAACTAATTAATATACATAAAACATAATATCTGCGCAGCATATATCACACACCCTCTAAATTACGGTGGATAGGTAATGAATTGTCTAACGTTGCATTTATTTTGCCTTTGTCGCTGTCACGGTTGTTTCGTTTGGTACTAGAAATCGCTAAAATTATCAAATATTTATCTAAATATTTCGTTTTCAATATAATTATATCAAATGTAAACCACAGTTGATTACAAAAAGTCAGCTACCAATGATATAATATTCAACATTATGATTTGAATATATGCCAGAATGTTTACCACGACCACGACCAACTAAATGTGTTTACACCAAAAATGTCTACGAAAAGCAACAAGCCCATTATACTTATAGGTGTTTAATTGTCAAAACATACTTTCAACGCCCCTTAAGTACACAATAATTGTTGGGAAAAACATAAAAAATAACCATTTAGGCCTGCATGCTGGATGCATTTTAGTAGCTCTGCATCTACTGCAGAATCTGAACTCAAGCTCGCCACCCATCCTATCCACACAAGGGAAAAGTACCGTATTTTCCGGATTATAAGTCGCGGTTTTTTTCATAGTTTGGTCGGGGGTGCGACTTATAAATCGGAGCGACTTATATATGCTTTTTTTTTACAAAATCTGTGAGCGCAGAGACAGTAGCCTACACATTTCTATAACAGGTGTTACAGGGAACTCTGTGACCCGTCAGAATCTGTCGTGGTTTCTGGAGGTTCAGAGTTATTTGTCACACCTGTTATCTAAAAACACAAATTAGAAGGGCTGATTGAAAATGGCGCCGAAAAGAAAGTCATATTCCGCGGCTTACAAGCTTCAGATAGTGAAATATGGAGCCGAAAACGGCAATCGAGCAGCAGAAAGAAAGTTTGGAGTGAGCGAAAAACTTGTAAGGGACTGGCGAAAAGCGGAGGTTACGCTTACTGAAATGAAGAAAACAAAGAAAGCTAATCGCGGGCGACAAGCTAGGTGGCCGCAGTTGGAGGAACGAATTCACGCATGGGTGCTTGAACAACGTGCTGCTGGGAGAGGTTTGTCAACGGTGCAGTTGCGTCTCCGCGCCCAGGTGGTTGCCAGGGAGGTGAATATAAACGGCTTTGCGGGAGGACCTTCTTGGTGTTACCGCTTCATGCAACGCAAACGCCTCTCTATCAGAGCAAGGACGACACTGTCCCAAAAACTGCCAGCGGACTTCCAAGCCAAGGTTGACAGTTTCCGCGCGTTCATTGAAAAGCATGTAAGTGATCACAACGTGACACCGGATCATATTATTAACATGGACGAGGTCCCCCTCACTTTTGACATCCCCATGGGCCGAAGTGTTGCAGAGAAAGGGCAAAAAAGTGTGAATATCGTTACAACTGGTCATGAGAGATCACACTTCACAGTGGTGCTGGCATGTTGTGGAGACGGATCAAAACTGCCACCGATGGTCATTTTCAAACGAAAAACCATGCCAAAAATCCAATCCTCCTCAGTTGAAGTCGCCGTGAACGAGAAAGGGTGGATTGATCAAGAAATGATGAACTTGTGGCTCACAAAGTGCTACAATAAGCGACCGGATGGCTTCTTTAGAGCACGCAAAGCTCTGCTTGTGATGGATAGCATGAGAGCGCACATCACACCAGTGTTAAAAAATAAATTAAAAGTTCTCAACTCCATACCTGCCATCATCCCTGGAGGCTTAACCAAAATACTCCAGCCACTTGATATCTCCGTGAATAGGAGCTTTAAGTCAGTTTTGCGTAACCTGTGGGAGCAGTGGATGACGGATGGAGAGCACAGCTTCACGGCAACCGGGAGAATGCGCCATGCAACTTTCCTGGAAGTCATTGAATGGATCGACAAAGCATGGGCTTCAGTGACAACCGCAACCATCCTGTCGGGATTCAGAAAGGCTGGAATAATTGGAACTGCAACTGACGACGAGTCTGATGTAAGCGACGTAGAAGAGGAAGCGGCGTCTTGTCTACCTGCCGAGTTGGGGGAGTTGTTCAAAAGTGACACCGAGGATGAAGATTTCCTTGGATTTCGTGATTCTGAATAAAACCTGATATTTTGGTAAACGTGTTAGCATGTTCTTTGTGCTATATGTTGTTTGGTGTTGGATTTTATCAAATAAATTTTCCCCAAAAATGCGACTTATCCTCCAGTGCGACCTATATATGTTTTTTTCTTCTTAATTATGCATTTTTTGGCTGGTGCGACCTACAATCCGGAGCGACGTATAATCCAAAAAATACGGTAACTCTGTTTTCAATGTGTCCGAGTTCTATTCAGTGCATGAATCTGCAGGTTCCTCCAGGTTCAGCAGGTCTCTGCACCTGATTCAGGGAGACTGTGGGCGTGGTTCTCTCATGTTAATGCATCTGCGTTTGCCCTTAAGTGTGTCACACAATAACTAAATGCTACTGCCAGCAGTGATAAACTTACTTTCTTGAAAAACCTTATTTTATCCATTCTTCTTCATCCATCTGTTCACAGTCTTCTGCTAAAACTCTTCTATCATGCTCTGTGTGCTTCAAACACGCTGCAGGAACTGACAAGGGTCAGTCACAGGGAAAACGTGGACTGGAGTTTCAGTGATGTGGGCATTCTCTATAGGAACAGGTGGAACGGGTTCTCTACCTTACGTCATGATGTGAGGGGAAACTGATTCATGATCAGATTTAAGTAAATAATGACAGGTTATATGTTTATTTATTTAAACTCATATTCTGGCGGCATTAATTGAATAAGTCGGCATTATGTAACAGCCTCAACAAAAAAAAAGTTTTATAAAACAACCCAAAATTATTTAGTCGGGAGGCCTAACGACGCCACTGGACAATTGTCTATCAGAGTTTGACAATCGCTTTCAAGGCTTTTCAGTCGCTACATTCATGTGCTATCCTTATCGGGAAGATGCTGAGGTTGATACCTGATGCTGTGGTGCTCGAGGAACAGCCTTGTTCTGAACACCAGCAAGACCAAGGAGGTCATAGTGGACTACAGGAGGTCCAGGAAGACTGAACACGCCCCCCTGTGCATACGAGGGGAAGCAGTGGAGCGTGTGGAGAACATTAAATTCCTGGGCATCCACATCTCCTCTGACCTCTCCTGGACACTCAACACCAGACACCTAGTGAAGAAGGCCCAGCAACGGCTCTTCTTCCTCAGGAAGCTGAAGCGGGCTGGACTCTCCTCTGTGCTGCTTGAAGACTTCTACCGGGCCACGATAGAGAGCATCCTGTGTCTCAGTGCGACCGTGTGGGACGGCAGCTGCACGGCGCAGGACAGGAAGGACCTATCCCGGGTGGTGAGGACAGCTCAGGGGATTGTGGGTCACCGTCTGCCTGATTTGGACTCTGTTTACACCTCCAGAGTCCAGAGGAGGGCCAGACGCATCGCCACAGACCCCACCCACCCGGGCCACAAACTGTTTGTCCCGCCCCCATCAGGGAGGCGGTTCAGGACAATAAGAAGCAGCACAGCGAGGCTCAGGAACAGCTTCTTCCCCCGAGCTGTGAAAGCAGTCGTTCCCTTGTAGCGATCTGTGACCGTGCCCGGTCTGTTGGCCTCAAAGCGGGCAAAGAAATGATTTAGTTCCTCTGCCAGCGAGGCGTCCCCGTTCAGTCGCCTGGTTGCTGTTCTTGTAGTGGGTTGTGGGTTGAATTCCCTGCCACATCCTCCTTGGATTGTTCCCGGCGAAGTGCTCCTCAATCCTCCGTTTGTAGGCCCCCTTGGCCTCCTTGATGCCTCTCCTCAGGTCTGCTCCGGCTTCGCTGTAGAGGGTCTTGTTGCCAGACCTGAAGGCGGTGTTGCGGAGTCTGAGGAGTTCCTGCACTTCACTGGTCATCCAAGGTTTCTGGTTGGGAAAACCCGGATCCATTTATTGACTGTAACAGTGTCCACACAGTTCTTGATGTAGGAAAGTACAGTGTCTGTGTATTCCTGCAGGATGTCGCTGTCGAAAATGTCCCAGTGAGTGTTGGAGAAACAGTCCTGTAGCTGAGGGAGAGCGTCCTCAGGCCACGTTGTTATTGTCTTTATTTGTGGCTTTGTTCTCCTCCGGAGGGGGGTGTAAGCGGGGGCGAGGCGCAGGCAGAGATGGTCCAATCCAGCCAGGTGGGGGAGGGGGGCGGCCTTGTACGCGTGTTTAATGTTGCAATAAACACGATCCAGGATTTTGTCCCCTCTGGTGGGACACTTCACGTTCTGGACGAACTTTGGCAGAACAGTCTTTAAACACGCTTGATTGAAGTCACCGGCAACGATCAGGACTCCGTCGGGGTGAGCGAGCTGGTGCTTGTTTACACTCGCACGCAGCAGGCCGAGGGCTATGCTAACGTTAGCATTGGGCGGGATGTAAACAGCTATCACGATGACCACCGTTAGCTCCCTTGGTTCAAAAGGCCTGCACGAGACTGCCAGAACCTCGATATCCGGGCAGCAGTGGGTCTCAACGGTCCTGCTGTTACAACACCACCCGTTGTGCACGTAAACACACAGCCCCCCTCCTCTGCTCTTACCCGAGTGTCCCGTTCTGTTGTGCCGGTGTAGCGTCCGGTCCGCTAGCTGGACTGCAGCGTCGGGGATCAGCGGTTGGAGCCACGTCTCCGTGATAAGCATAACGTTGCAGTCCCGGACGAAGCTGTTTGTCGCGAGTTGTAAATCCAGTTCGTCCATTTTGTGAGTGATCGATCTGGCGATGGTGAGGAAGAGGCTCGGGAGCGCTGGTCTGAGCGGTAGTTTTCGTAGCCTAACCGCTAGGCCCGACCGGCATCCTCGCTTCTGCTTCCTGTGCCTCCGCCGTCTCCGTTGCTTGCTAGGCGGGCTCAACCTCCACGGAGATCCCGGTAGCCTCGCTATATCCTGCGGGATTCCGTGTGAGCGTTGGTATTCCGAGTTTACTGGCCCATGGCCAGTAAATCCTGACGACTGTATGTTAGAGTCGCCTCGCAGAAATCGGTAAAAAGAACTAACAAATCAAGAAAAACTAAGCACCAGATCGGAGAGCATGGAGACGCTGCACGCACGGGCACCGCCATCTAGCACACGATTAAAAGACTCACCTCGGTTAAAAGTCCTTTCGTGTGGTCCCCCAAAGCTCATTCAGCTTTTCAACGCCTGAAGGCATTGTTTACCACTGCACCTGTGCTGTCATACCCAGAAATGTCCTTACAGTTTGTGGTCGAGGTGAATGCATCAGACACGGGCGTTGGGGCAGTCCTGTCCCAACGCTCCCTGCAAGACCAGAAGATGCACCCCTGTGCCTATTTCTCCTGTCGGCTTACAGCAGCCGAAATGAACTATGATGTGGGGACTTGGGAGTTGCTGGCCGTAGTGTTAGCCCTCCAGGAGTGGCGTTACTGGCTGGAGGGCTCCACACATCCCTTCATCGTCTGGACAGATCACAAGAACCTGTCGTATCTCCAGTCTCATCATTTTTGCTCTGATCACCAACCAAATTTAAAATAAAATCTTTACCAAAATGGTGTTTTCTCTACAGCACTTTAGTACAGAACAAATCTAAGGGAATGCTGACAGCAGGAAGGCATGCAATATGGGTGGGATACACCAAGAATCAGCTCTGAGACCTTTCTGTTTTCAGCGGTAGTTGACTGGCGGAGTCAGGATACAAGATGTTACATGGTCATGAGAGTAGAGAGCAGCTAGACAAGTGGAGCTTCACATTAAGGTAGCGAGGAATGAAAGCGAGAAGGAGGAGGTGAAAGGGTGAACTGAACGGAGAACAAATTCAGGTGGGTCTGTGTCAGAAGGGTTCCAACAAGGCTGGAGGAGAAGATCGACAGGACGGTAGTGAAACCAACTGGTTGAGAGACGACCAAAAGACAAGACGCTGAACTGGAAGTGGCACTGGGAGAGACCAGAATGATCCAGCCAGGATTATGAACCAGTGCGTCAGAGGGACCGCTCTGGGAAGGCTGGGATGGTTTGGACACGTAGGGTGAAGGACGATGAGGACAGACCCGTCTTAGAACGTCACTGTCTGTAATTGTGTAAAATACAAGTTTAGAAGAATTGTCTCATTCAAGCTCATCTGTCCAAGATGTTTTATCACACGATAAAATATAAATTGTGTGCATGTCCATAAAGGGAAGAAGGGGTTGCTTTAGCGTCTCTTCCTTTGCCCACTAGGTCACTTTGTCCGTGTGGGTTAATCCTAACGACCCAGAGGCTGCTGAGTTATCACCCAGGAGCTCATGTGAGTCGACGCCCGTGTAAAACCTGCTGTGGATAGTCAGAATATTTTCAGTCTGATGGGAAAAAGAGTCCAGAAGATATGTTGGAGTACGCAGGAGACAAAAATATTACTTGTTACTCAACCGAGGACTGTAATTAAAAGTTGCCAAACGAAGATGATCGTGAGTCCAGTTGTTCATTTCATTTCAGGGGTGAAACATAAAAGTTGTATCTTTCCCCGTTCCGGAGCAGCAAGCTAGAGCAGGTTTGGCCCCTCTGATCCGGAAGCCCTGTTTACTGTCTCACAAGATCCAATAGTCTATTGGAGGCGGGGTCTGCAATCTCTGATTGTCTTTCTAGTTCGATTTCAATTGTTTGGAACATTTCTGGTGTTATTCCGGAAACGGCCACAGGAGGGGGCACGGGGCTGCTTCAATGAGCGTCTGAAGTTGACAATAAGCATAAATATGCACACAAGCAAATGTCTTAACAACTTGTAACTTGGCACACTTATAGATGACATATGTGGCCGGAACTGACGTGACGGAAAAGTGGGTGTGACTTACGGTGACGACGTTATGGACATGTAAAGGTTTAATTTTGTCATATCTCAGGAACGGAAGGTCGTACAGAGGCGGGGTTTGGACCAGCATGTTCAGCATAGCCGAATTATGGAGGATGGATCAACTTCCCACGTCTCTACAACGTACGGTTCACGCGATATTTCGATTTCAAATATTTGGAACATTTCTGGTGTTATTCCAGAAACGGCCACAGGAGGGGGCACGGGGCTGCTTCAGTGAGCGTCTGAAGTTGACAAAAAGCATAAATATGCACACAAACAAATGTCTTAACAACTTGTAACTTGGCAGACTTATAAATGACATATGTGGCCGGAACCGACTTGACGGAAGAGTGGGTGTGGCTTACGGTGGCGACGTTATGTCAATCAAATCTTTATTGCAGACACAATGGTCCAATTAAAAAACACACATAACATTTACAACATTTACATCGTTTACACAGTAAACACAGTAATCCTATAATAACATCAGGTACCAATGACACCAAATACCTGAGTTAAACTTCACAGCACTTAGGCTTGGCTGAGTCAGTGTTCTGATGATGTCATTCCCTGAGTCATGCAGCCGACATATAAACCTGCATACAGGTGTATTATACACCTGTATGCAGGTGCCTCAGCTGAGCATTAAGAGCGTTAACCCCGACACCACAGAACATCTCACTGGCGCTGGACCATCTGGGCTTCCTGAGAAGTATCCGCATGCAGTCATTGTACGCCACCCTCAACTTCTGCATGCTGGCCTGTTTGTACTTAATCCACAAGGGGGCAGTATAGAGTGGCGTACAAAAGGCCCTGAAGAGGGTGACTTTGACCGCTTCAGAGCAAAAACTAAATCTCTTCTTTAGCATGTTAGCCTGCGCATACAGCATCCGCCGCTGGTCATTGATCATGTGATCATCATCTCCCAGCTGGTCATTGATCACGTGATCATCATCTTCCAGCTGGTCATTGATCACGTGATCATCATCTTCCAGCTGGTCATTGATCATGTGATCATCATCTCCCAGCTGGTCATTGATCACGTGATCATCATCTTCCAGCTGGTCATTGATCATGTGATCATCATCTCCCAGCTGGTCATTGATCATGTGATCATCATCTCCCAGCTGGTCATTGATCATGTGATCATCAACTCCCAGCTGGTCATTGATCACGTGATCATCATCTTCCAGCTGGTCATTGATCATGTGATCATCATCTCCCAGCTGGTCATTGATCATGTGATCATCATCTCCCAGCTGGTCATTGATCACGTGATCATCATCTTCCAGCTGGTCATTGATCATGTGATCATCATCTCCCAGCTGGTCATTGATCACGTGATCATCATCTTCCAGCTGGTCATTGATCATGTGATCATCATCTCCCAGCTGGGAGATGATCACGTGATCATCATCTTCCAGCTGGTCATTGATCATGTGATCATCATCTCCCAGCTGTTCATTGATCATGTGATCATCATCTCCCAGCTGGTTGTTGATGATGTGGCCCAGATATTTAGTTCTGCTGCAGACAGACAGCACTTGCCCTGACAGATAAAAGCGTCTGACTGGCGGGGAACCGGGAAGCCCCCCCCGGCTGGAGAACCGGGAAGCCTCCGACTGGTGGGGAACCGGGAAGCCCCCCCCCCCCTGGCTGGGGAACCGGGAAGCCTCCGACTGGTGGGGAACCAGGAAGCCCACCCCCTGGCTGGAGAACCGGGAAGCGTCCGACTGGCGGGGAACCGGGAAGTCCCCCCCTGGCTGGAGAACCGGGAAGCCCCCCCCCCTGGCTGGAGAACCGGGAAGCCTCCGACTGGTGGGGAACCGGGAAGCCCCCCCCCCTGGCTGGAGAACCGGGAAGCCCCCCCCCCCGGCTGGAGAACCGGGAAGCCTCCGACTGGTGGGGAACCGGGAAGCTCCCCCCTGGATGGAGAACCGGGAAGCCTCCGACTGGTAGGGAACCGGGAAGCCCCCCCCTGGCTGGAGAATCGGGAAGCCTCCGACTGGTGGGGAACCGGGAAGCTCCCCCCTGGCTGGAGAACCGGGAAGCGTCCGACTGGTGGGGAAGCCCCCCCCCCTGGCTGGAGAACCGGGAAGCGTCGGACTGGCGGGGAACCGTCTGACTGGTGGGGAACCGGGAAGCCCCCCCCCCTGGCTGGAGAACCGGGAAGCCTCCGACTGGTGGGGAACCGGGAAGCCCCCCCATGGCTGGAGAACCGGGAAGCATCCGACTGGCGGGGAACCGGGAAGCCTCCGACTGGAGGGGAACCGGGAAGCCCCCCCCTGGCTGGAGAACCGGGAAGTGTCCGACTGGTGGGGAACCGGAAAGCCTCCGACTGGTGGGGAACCGGGAAGCCCCCCCACTGGCTGGAGAACCGGGAAGCCTCCGACTGGTGGGAAACGGATGACCCCGTTTCTACAGTAGCCCAGAAAGGTCAACGCTCACCTCACTGGAAACAGCCTTTATCGTTTCCAGTGAGGGGTGTTCAGTTGGTTGTCATCTGGATGGCTCTAACAATGATTCCCATGCTGACAGTCTGAAAGGCTCATAAAAGTGTGTGTGTGTGTGTGTGTGCGTGTGTGTCCAGGTGCAGAGGGCCCCGGAGCCAATAGAAAGAGACAGCCTGGTTCTGGGCGTGTCTGTGGCCCAGGCCAAAGAGCGAGCCCATCAGAAACAAGCTACCAAGAAGGCCCCCATGTTGCTGACAACATGGAACATTTTGGGACGTTTGCTCTTTGATCATGCTCCTCCTGCCCAGCTGTTTTTGTATAATACCCAACCAGACAAAAGACAGAAGCCCACGTTGGTTTCCACAGAGCAAGTCACCTTTTAATGATTGTCAGGTGCAGAACTTTATTTAACTACGACTGGCTGCTGCGGTTTCAACGTACCTCAGAATCTTTACGAACATGCCAGCTCCCTGACCCCACCTCAGCCGGTTCCCTGAAAAGTCTGCTGCTGTTCAAAGAGTCCGAGTAAATAAATGTAGCATTCAAGACACAGAGAGACACAAAGGGAGTGTATGGAGCGGGACGGGGCGGACTGTCTTATGCTGCAAAATCTTATTGGGATGGATTTAAAATAAAGTGCCGTGTCTGGATTCGAGGAGCCGCCCTGCTGGCCGGGAACTAACCGCCTCACAAAGCTGCACCTGTTAGCGCAGGCTACGTCAGGACGCACCTTCTTCTGGCACAGACCAGACATTTGAGACGACCGTTGAAACGCTGCCATCACAGCAGCCACGCCTGAAACTCCTCCCCTCTTTAACAGAGTAGTGCTAGTTTACGCACTCAACAGGAAGTCAGAGTTTAAAAAACTAAATATAAATATACCGAGCATAAAAATATCTGACTACACGTACACCATGTCTATACATGTACACGTAACAGGTATATCAATGGACCCGTGGTGCCCTGAATCAGAGGTGTGCCGGTGGAGGCGGGCTGTCAGGACGCCAGTCCAGCATGGCGTCCAACTGGTCGGCCAGGTCATCAAACATGGTCCCGATGTCATCCAGGATAATTCCTGCTGCCTTCGCCGTGCTGCTGCCAGAGACAGAGAGACGTTACATGAAGCAGGAGCTCCGTCCTGCAGTCGGACGCCACGTCCATCCCTACCTGCCCACACTGCTGCCCCGGGACAGTTTGTCCTCCCCCAACTTGAGAGCAGCCTCCAGTGACGTGCTGGTTTGCTCCAGTCTCTGCTGGGCCAGCACCTCCAGACAGGCGGCGTCACACAGGGGCGTGGACGTCTGGGGCGAGGATGGACAGACCGATCCTGAGAGACAAGCAAAGGAATCATCATCATCATCCTGAAAGCATGTGTTCTGTAGTCAGAGACATCACAATCGTTACCTGACGGCGCCGAGGCCACGCCGGGCCGAGGGAGCCGTGATTCCACAGAACTAGCAGCTTTGGGTTTACGCTCCGACTTGGACGTCATGGTCTGTGTCTGTCTCAGAGGTTGGGGACTGGGTGTAGACTGCGTTTGTGGGGGGTCCCGCAGCTTTGGGGAAGCGTTGGCTAGTTTAGGAATGGTTTGGACACCAGGTTGGACTGGGGACACTGCTGTCTGGTGTACCATCTGGTCTTGTAGGAAAGGAAAGGCCGGTTCTGAAGACACTGTGGGCTTGGTGCCCACAGTGTCCCTAACCCTAACCCCATAGAGCCTGTCCTCTGGAACCCATCATCGCTCTGCATGCTGACTTCGCTACATGTGCAGTCGTCTTCTGGGTTTGATGGATCTTTGGGTTTGTGTCGTCTTTTCACCGTGTCAGACTCTTTCAGGTTGAACTCTGGGCGCCCAAGGTTGTTTGTGGTTTGCACTGGACCCTCAGGGGAAGTCTTGTCCTCAGCGTCTGCATGGATGAGGACTGGAATCCTTGGCCGCCGTTTGATAGCGAGGTTGCCTTCTTCATCAAAAGGAAGGTGGCGAGGGTAGCGCTTTGGAGATGTTCTCTCACTCTTCATCGCTCCCTCTCCAGATGCGCCGCCTGGGCCTGAACCTCTTTGTCTGACGGTCTCTTTGTCCGTTGTCCGACTTCCTGCCCTCCGTAATCCTGCCAGGCCCGGAGAAGGGACAGGCTTGGAGTGCTGCAGGGGGACAACCGGAGTCGTCCCATGAGCAGCCGTGGAGGAAACGGGGATGCTGGTTGGTGGCACATCTCTCCTCCTGGATGGGCTCCTGCTGCCGGCCCCCTCCAGCCTGGCTGCAATGCTCCTCACCCTCCCTTTCTCCTCTGGGCTGCTGCTCACGGAGCTCATCCTCTTCGGCGGAGGTGGAGGCGGGCCTTTGCGTCGGGCTCGCACAGCAAAGGAATGGCTGCGGTTTCCTGCAGCATGTCCTGGCCTGCGGGACAGGGTGGCATAGGAGGGTACGGCTGCAGAGGAAGAGCCGTCTTCATCGTCGTCCGGTTCACCATCAGACAACGCGTGGCGAGTCAAGCTTTGGGAGCGCTTCTTATGTGGCGCTGGTTTGGGCTGGAGTCCCAGCAGAGGGATGGGGATGCCCCCTGGTCCCATGGTCTTCTGTGTGGGGGGAGGGGAAGCTCATGGGGGGTGATGCTCCTGATGGAGCCCGTTAGGAGACCGGATTGCTTTGGGCTTGAGTGGAAGCGCCGGGTAAGCAAAGCGAGGCGTTTTGCTGGGGGTCAGCGGGGGAGTTAGGGGTGGGAAGGGGAGTTTGTTGGGGGTAGCAGAGCGACTCTGTCGACTTCTTCCTCCATTTTCTAGACTCTCTGCCTGACTTCATGCTCTGGCTGAAGCTGCATTTCCAGGGTTCCCTGATCCCCCCGATCGCATGCCAATGCTTTCCTGACTGGCAGACCCGGCTGCAATACAGATCCCGCCCGTCACGCCGTACATGTGAGCAGCTCCTCCCATCCTGCCCATCATGGCACTCTGCAGCTCGGCGCTCAACTTGCTGTCCTGGAAGGAGAGGAGCTTTCTTGGGGTGCGAGGGGAAGGGCAGCAGTTGTCAGAAGGAGCGTCAGAGTACGCGTAACTCGGTGCGTGTTCAATCGCCACCACCTCAAGGGCGGCGGGTTTCCGTTGGAGTCCCGCCTCTAGCTCTGTCGCCATGGCTGCGAGAGTGCTGCAGGTCACTCAGCCTCTTCACTGCCAACATGAGCTTCTTCTGATGGCCTGAGACATAAAGAGCGGACAGAGGGTTTAAGCAAACTAACCCTTCAGACATGTGGTAGGAAGTTCCTCAATAAACATCCAAACATCAAAGACACACCTGAAATATTTACATTTTGAGTATCTCAAAATGTCTGAATATTTCATAAGATTGGGCAGAAAAAAGGATTTACTAGACAGAAACTTCAAACTTCTGGAAACTCGTGTTAGTCCTTGGCGGGGGCTGGTTCTTCAGGGGGGGGGCGATCAGTCGGCTGCTCTGGGGGCTTGTGGAAGCCCAGGATGCTTTTATAGTCTGTGCCTCGTAACCTCCTCTTGATAAACCCCCGGATTCTCTAGGGTCCAGCAAACCAGGTCCACCAGTACTGGCCCTGTAGGTAGACCCTGGACTTGAAGCATCTTGGATCCGGTGACTCCCGACCCTTCCTCCAGACGCTGGGACTTGGATTCCCAAATGAAATGTGAACCGTACTTTCATCTGAATCATGAATTTCTTAAGAGAACCCGTTACCGACTAGAAGTCTAGAGGATTACAAATGTTGAACACCAGACTCACAACGCTTCGTTAGAGCATCGAGACGAGGCGAGACTTCACCTGTCCAGGGCACCCATCCCATGCACAGTCGGTGTCCCAGAAGCCTCACCCAGTTTGGTGATGCCTATCTCCTGCAGGTCCTCCCAGGTGATGTCTTTGACTATAGTGATGGAGTCATAGCCGTTGTCACACATTCTCTTCTGGTACTGAGGCAGTCCGATTACGCTCAACCACTCCGCCAGGTCAGACTGTGCCGCAGCAAACACGGGACCGACGAGACAGAAGACAGGGAGACACAATCACCTGGTGGAGCATACAGAAGTGTATTCCGGTGTGTGTCCAATGGTCGATGAAGACACTGGCTCTGCACGGAGCTGCTCCTGTGCAGCCTAATATTCCAGGAGTTTGGAAAGCTTCTCTTTACTCTTCAGCGGAGGAGGAGGAGGTGTCCATTATGCTGCTCCGTGCCGTCACGTGAAGACACACGTAAAGGTCTTAAACGGCGTGGGCTGGATGAGAAGGCCACGAGACAGAAGACAGGGAGACAGGGAGACACAATCACCTGGTGGAGCATACACGGCGTGGGCTGGATGAGAAGGCCACGAGACAGACATTAGAGGCGTTTCTCACAGGAATGTAGCCCGGCAGCCACTCAGGGATGTTCAGACGGACGATCTCCATGGAGATCTTCTTCCTGTGGCCTGGCTTGGTCACTCCGATGGCGGTGAGGTCCTGAAGAGTGAGACAAATGTCAGCAGCCCGTGCACAAACCGTCTATTCTTGTTCATTACTGGGTCCTCTGGTGACGGAGAGAAAGCCCAACCCTCATTCCCAGCCGTGCAAACAGGCAGTGCCACAGAGCGTCCAGCAGCTGGTTCAGGTCCACGGGGACATCCGAGACATCAGAGAGCTGCATCCGAGCTGCACCTGAGCTGCATGCGGGGGCCACACGCTACTGGCTCACGTTATGAGTTGTCCTCAGTAAATTCCTGAATCGGTTTTAGGTGTGATTCCGGATCCGGCACCGTTCTATTGTACTTTTGTTCTCAGTTCTCCCTTCCTGAAGGGAACTTCAAACACTGAACCTTTCCAGTAAATTCTAGGTTTTCCAGATGCACCTGCTGGAGCAGCTGCTCTGGCAGAGGTTCATCCTCCATCACCGAGCATTGTCCCGTAACATTGATCAACAACGGTACTATAGTGAGCCGCTCCTGGACACACCTCGGGGGTCATCCTGCTGATAGTGGGTACATCATATCCTGCATGGAGGAAGTCGGCTGTGTACTGGCCCAACTGGAACTCACACAACCACTGGTGCTTTGGCCTCAGAGTCCTACAACAGAGATGGGGGACACGTCTTTATCAGGCTCTTACACTCTGCACCCTAACCCTCCAGAAGCTGCTGTGGTCTCATTAAACCTTTCTGAGTGCTGCTGGGCTGCAGACTGGAGCCACCTAGAAGACACACAGGGTCAGCATTAGGGGGACTCACCCTGACTAGGGGGTCTCGCCCTGACTAGGGGAACTCGCCCTGACTCTGAGCCGCTACAGGGTCTGCATTAGGGAGACTCGCCCTGATTAGGGGGACTCGCCCGGACTCTGAGCCGCTACAAGGTCAGCATTAGGGGGACTCGCCCTGACTCTGAGCCGCTACAGGGTCTGCATTAGGCGGCTCGCCCTGACTCTGAGCCGCTACAGGGTCTGCATTAGGGAGACTCGTCCTGATAAGGGGGCCTCGCCCTGACTCTGAGCCGCTACAGGGTCAGCATTAGGGGGACTCTCCCTGAATCTGAGCCGCTACAGGGTCTGCATTAGGGAGACTCGCCCTGATTAGGGGGCCTCGCCCTGACTCTGAGCCGCTACAGGGTCAACATTAGGGGGCTCGCCCTGACTCTGAGCCGCTACAGGGTCTGCATTAGGGAGACTCGCCCTGATTAGGGGGCCTCGCCCTGACTCTGAGCCGCTACAGGGTCAGCATTTGGGGGACTCTCCCTGACTGAGCCGCTACAGGGTCTGCATTAGGGAGACTCGCCCTGATTAGGGGGTCTCGCCCTGACTCTGAGCCGCTACAGGGTCAGCATTAGGGAGACTCGCCCTGACTCTGAGCCGCTACAGGGTCAGCATTCGGGGGCTCGCCCTGACTCTGAGCCGCTACAGGGTCAGCATTTGGGGGACTCTCCCTGACTCTGAGCCGCTACAGGGTCAACATTAGGGGGCTCGCCCTGACTCTGAGCCGCTACAGGGTCAACATTTAGGGGGCTCGCCCTGACTCTGAGCCGCTACAGGGTCTGCATTAGGGAGACTCGCCCTGATTAGGGGGCCTCGCCCTGACTCTGAGCCGCTACAGGGTCAGCATTTGGGGGACTCTCCCTGACTCTGAGCCGCTACAGGGTCAGCATTAGGGGGACTCGCCCTGACTCTGAGCCGCTACAGGGTCTGCATTAGGGAGACTCGCCCTGACTCTGAGCCGCTACAGGGTCAGCATTTGGGGGACTCTCCCTGACTGAGCCACTACAGGGTCTGCATTAGGGAGACTCGCCCTGATTAGGGGGCCTCGCCCTGACTCTGAGCCGCTACAGGGTCAGCATTAGGG
The DNA here is from genome assembly GCF_040956055.1 of Brachionichthys hirsutus. Classification (NCBI taxonomy): domain Eukaryota; kingdom Metazoa; phylum Chordata; class Actinopteri; order Lophiiformes; family Brachionichthyidae; genus Brachionichthys; species Brachionichthys hirsutus. The sequence continues at coordinate 10,518 of NW_027180693.1, read as the reverse complement.
GGACTCTCCCTGAATCTGAGCCGCTACAGGGTCTGCATTAGGGAGACTCGCCCTGATTAGGGGGCCTCGCCCTGACTCTGAGCCGCTACAGGGTCAGCATTTGGGGGACTCTCCCTGACTGAGCCACTACAGGGTCTGCATTAGGGAGACTCGCCCTGATTAGGGGGCCTCGTCCTGACTCTGAGCCGCTACAGGGTCAGCATTTGGGGGACTCTCCCTGACTCTGAGCCGCTACAGGGTCAGCATTAGGGAGACTTGCCTTTATTAGGCGGTCTCGCCCTGACTCTGAGCCGCTACAGGGTCAGCATTTGGGGGACTCTCCCTGACTCTGAGCCGCTACAGGGTCAGCATTAGGGAGACTCGCCTTGATTAGGGGGTCTCGCCCTGACTCTGAGCCGCTACAGGGTCAGCATTAGGGAGACTCGCCCTGACTCTGAGCCGCTACAGGGTCAGCATTTGGGGGCTCGCCCTGACTCTGAGCCGCTACAGGGTCGGCATTTGGGGGACTCTCCCTGACTCTGAGCCGCTACAGGGTCTGCATTAGGGAGACTCGCCCTGATTAGGGGGCCTCGCCCTGACTCTGAGCCGCAACAGGGTCAGCATTAGGGGGACTCTCCCTGAATCTGAGCCGCTACAGGGTCTGCATTAGGGAGACTCGCCCTGATTAGGGGGCCTCGCCCTGACTCTGAGCCGCTACAGGGTCAGCATTTGGGGGACTCTCCCTGACTGAGCCACTACAGGGTCTGCATTAGGGAGACTCGCCCTGATTAGGGGGCCTCGTCCTGACTCTGAGCCGCTACAGGGTCAGCATTTGGGGGACTCTCCCTGACTCTGAGCCGCTACAGGGTCAGCATTAGGGAGACTCGCCTTGATTAGGGGGTCTCGCCCTGACTCTGAGCCGCTACAGGGTCAGCATTAGGGAGACTCGCCCTGACTCTGAGCCGCTACAGGGTCAGCATTTGGGGGCTCGCCCTGACTCTGAGCCGCTACAGGGTCGGCATTTGGGGGACTCTCCCTGACTCTGAGCCGCTACAGGGTCAACATTAGGGGGCTCGCCCTGACTCTGAGCCGCTACAGGGTCAGCATTAGGGGGACTCGCCCTGATTAGGGGAACTCGCCCTGACTCTGAGCCGCTACAGGGTCAGCATTAGGGGGACTCGGCCTGATCAGGGGGCCTCGCCCTGACTCTGAGCCGCTACAGGGTCAGCATTAGGGAGACTCGCCCTGATTAGGGGAACTCGCCCTGACTCTGAGCCGCTACAGGGTCTGCATTAGGGAGACTCGCCCTGACTCTGAGCCGCTACAGGGTCAGCATTTGGGGGACTCTCCCTGACTCTGAGCCGCTACAGGGTCAGCATTAGGGAGACTCGCCCTGATTAGGGGGAATCGCCCTGATTAGGGGGACTCGCCCTGATTAGGGGAACTTGCCCTGACTCTGAGCCGCTACAGGGTCTGCATTAAGGAGAGTCGCCCTGACTCTGAGCCGCTACAGGGTCAGCATTAGGGGGCCTTGCCCTGACTCTGAGCCGCTACAGGGTCAGCATTTGGGGGACTCTCCCTGACTCTGAGCCGCTACAGGGTCTGCATTAGGGAGAGTTGCCCTGATTAGGGGGCCTTGCCCTGACTCTGAGCCGCTACAGGGTCAACATTTGGGGGACTCTCCCTGACTCTGAGCCGCTACAGGGTCTGCATTAGGGAGACTCGCCCTGATTAGGCGGCCTCGCCCTAACTCTGAGCCGCTACAGGGTCAGCATTAGGGAGACTCGCCCTGATTAGGGGGCCTCGCCCTGACTCTGAGCCGCTACAGGGTCAGCATTAGGGGGCCTCGCCCTGACTCTGAGCCGCTACAGGGTCAGCATTAGGGGGACTCTCCCTGAATCTGAGCCGCTACAGGGTCTGCATTAGGGAGACTCGCCCTGATTAGGGGGCCTCGCCCTGACTCTGAGCCGCTACAGGGTCAGCATTTGGGAGACTCGGCCTGATCAGGGGGCCTCCGCCCTGACTCTGAGCCGCTACAGGGTCAGCATTAGGGAGACTCGCCCTGATTAGGGGGCCTCGCCCTGACTCTGAGCCGCTACAGGGTCAGCATTAGGGGGACTCGCCCTGACTCTGAGCCGCTACAGGGTCAGCATTAGGGGGACTCTCCCTGAATCTGAGCCGCTACAGGGTCTGCATTAGGGAGACTCGCCCTGATTAGGGGGCCTCGCCCTGACTCTGAGCCGCTACAGGGTCTGCATTAGGGAGACTCGGCCTGATCAGGGGGCCTCCGCCCTGACTCTGAGCCGCTACAGGGTCAGCATTAGGGAGACTCGCCCTGATTAGGGGGCCTCGCCCTGACTCTGAGCCGCTACAGGGTCAGCATTAGGGGGACTCGCCCTGACTCTGAGCCGCTACAGGGTCAGCATTAGGGGGACTCTCCCTGAATCTGAGCCGCTACAGGGTCTGCATTAGGGAGACTCGCCCTGATTAGGGGGCCTCGCCCTGACTCTGAGCCGCTACAGGGTCAGCATTTGGGGGACTCTCCCTGACTCTGAGCCGCTACAGGGTCTGCATTAGGGAGACTCGGCCTGATCAGGGGGCCTCCGCCCTGACTCTGAGCCGCTACAGGGTCAGCATTAGGGAGACTCGCCCTGATTAGGGGGCCTCGCCCTGACTCTGAGCCGCTACAGGGTCAACATTAGGGGGCTCGCCCTGACTCTGAGCCGCTACAGGGTCTGCATTAGGGAAACTCGCCCTGATTAGGGGGCCTCGCCCTGACTCTGAGCCGCAACAGGGTCAGCATTAGGGGGACTCTCCCTGAATCTGAGCCGCTACAGGGTCTGCATTAGGGAGACTCGCCTTGATTAGGGGACCTCGCCCTGACTCTGACCCTCTACAGGGTCAGCATTAGGGAGACTCGCCTTGATTAGGCGGTCTCGCCCTGAGTCTGAGCCGCTACAGGGTCAGCATTTGGGGGACTCTCCCTGACTCTGGGCCGCTACAGGGTCAGCATTAGGGAGACTCGCCTTGATTAGGGGGTCTCGCCCTGACTCTGAGCCGCTACAGGGTCAGCATTAGGGAGATTCGCCCTGACTCTGAGCCGCTACAGGGTCAGCATTTGGGGGACTCTCCCAGACTCTGAGCCGCTACAGGGTCAACATTAGGGGGCTCGCCCTGACTCTGAGCCGCTACAGGGTCAACATTTGGGGGACTCTCCCTGACTCTGAGCCGCTACAGGGTCAACATTAGGGGGCTCGCCCTGACTCTGAGCCGCTACAGGGTCAACATTAGGGGGCTCGCCCTGACTCTGAGCCGCTACAGGGTCTGCATTAGGGAGACTCGCCCTGATTAGGGGGCCTCGCCCTGACTCTGAGCCGCTACAGGGTCAGCATTTGGGGGACTCTCCCTGACTCTGAGCCGCTACAGGGTCAGCATTAGGGGGACTCGCCCTGACTCTGAGCCGCTACAGGGTCTGCATTAGGGAGACTCGCCCTGACTCTGAGCCGCTACAGGGTCTGCATTAGGGAGACTCGCCCTGATTAGGGGGCCTCGCCCTGACTCTGAGCCGCTACAGGGTCAGCATTAGGGGGACTCTCCCTGAATCTGAGCCGCTACAGGGTCTGCATTAGGGAGACTCGCCCTGATTAGGGGGCCTCGCCCTGACTCTGAGCCGCTACAGGGTCAGCATTAGGGAGACTCGCCCTGATTAGGGGGCCTCGCCCTGACTCTGAGCCGCTACAGGGTCAGCATTTGGGGGACTCTCCCTGACTGAGCCACTACAGGGTCTGCATTAGGGAGACTCGCCCTGATTAGGGGGCCTCGTCCTGACTCTGAGCCGCTACAGGGTCAGCATTAGGGAGACTTGCCTTTATTAGGCGGTCTCGCCCTGACTCTGAGCCGCTACAGGGTCAGCATTTGGGGGACTCTCCCTGACTCTGAGCCGCTACAGGGTCAGCATTAGGGAGACTCGCCTTGATTAGGGGGTCTCGCCCTGACTCTGAGCCGCTACAGGGTCAGCATTAGGGAGACTCGCCCTGACTCTGAGCCGCTACAGGGTCAGCATTTGGGGGCTCGCCCTGACTCTGAGCCGCTACAGGGTCGGCATTTGGGGGACTCTCCCTGACTCTGAGCCGCTACAGGGTCAACATTAGGGGGCTCGCCCTGACTCTGAGCCGCTACAGGGTCAGCATTAGGGGGACTCGCCCTGATTAGGGGAACTCGCCCTGACTCTGAGCCGCTACAGGGTCAGCATTAGGGGGACTCGGCCTGATCAGGGGGCCTCGCCCTGACTCTGAGCCGCTACAGGGTCAGCATTAGGGAGACTCGCCCTGATTAGGGGAACTCGCCCTGACTCTGAGCCGCTACAGGGTCTGCATTAGGGAGACTCGCCCTGACTCTGAGCCGCTACAGGGTCAGCATTTGGGGGACTCTCCCTGACTCTGAGCCGCTACAGGGTCAGCATTAGGGAGACTCGCCCTGATTAGGGGGAATCGCCCTGATTAGGGGGAATCGCCCTGATTAGGGGGACTCGCCCTGATTAGGGGAACTTGCCCTGACTCTGAGCCGCTACAGGGTCTGCATTAAGGAGAGTCGCCCTGACTCTGAGCCGCTACAGGGTCAGCATTAGGGGGCCTCGCCCTGACTCTGAGCCGCTACAGGGTCAGCATTTGGGGGACTCTCCCTGACTCTGAGCCGCTACAGGGTCTGCATTAGGGAGAGTTGCCCTGATTAGGGGGCCTTGCCCTGACTCTGAGCCGCTACAGGGTCAACATTTGGGGGACTCTCCCTGACTCTGAGCCGCTACAGGGTCTGCATTAGGGAGACTCGCCCTGATTAGGCGGCCTCGCCCTAACTCTGAGCCGCTACAGGGTCAGCATTAGGGAGACTCGCCCTGATTAGGGGGCCTCGCCCTGACTCTGAGCCGCTACAGGGTCAGCATTAGGGGGACTCTCCCTGAATCTGAGCCGCTACAGGGTCTGCATTAGGGAGACTCGCCTTGATTAGGGGACCTCGCCCTGACTCTGAGCCTCTACAGGGTCAGCATTAGGGAGACTCGCCTTGATTAGGCGGTCTCGCCCTGAGTCTGAGCCGCTACAGGGTCAGCATTTGGGGGACTCTCCCTGACTCTGAGCCGCTACAGGGTCAGCATTAGGGAGACTCGCCTTGATTAGGAGGTCTCGCCCTGACTCTGAGCCGCTACAGGGTCAGCATTAGGGAGACTTGCCCTGACTCTGAGCCGCTACAGGGTCAGCATTCGGGGGCTCGCCCTGACTCTGAGCCGCTACAGGGTCAGCATTTGGGGGACTCTCCCTGACTCTGAGCCGCTACAGGGTCAACATTAGGGGGCTCGCCCTGACTCTGAGCCGCTACAGGGTCTGCATTAGGGAGACTCGCCCTGATTAGGGGGCCTCGCCCTGACTCTGAGCCGCTACAGGGTCAGCATTAGGGAGACTCGCCTTGATTAGGGGGACTCGCCCTGACTCTGAGCCGCTACAGGGTCAACATTAGGGGGTCTCGCCCTGACTCTGAGCCGCTACAGGGTCAACATTTGGGGGACTCGCCCTGACTCTGAGCCGCTACAGGGTCAGCATTAGGGAGACTCGCCTTGATTAGGGGGTCTCGCCCTGACTCTGAGCCGCTACAGGGTCAGCATTAGGGGGACTCGCCCTGACTCTGAGCCGCTACAGGGTCTGCATTAGGGAGACCCGCCCTGATTAGGGGGCCTCGTCCTGACGCTGAGCCGCTACAGGGTCAGCATTAGGGAGACTCGCCTTGATTAGGGGGTCTCGCCCTGACTCTGAGCCGCTACAGGGTCAGCATTTGGGGGACTCTCCCTGACTCTGAGCCGCTACAGGGTCTGCATTAGGGGGACTCTCCCTGACTCTGAGCCGCTACAGGGTCTGCATTATTGAGACTCGCCCTGATTAGAGGGCCTCGCCATGACTCTGAGCCGCTACAGGGTCAGCATTAGGGGGACTCGCCCTAACTCTGAGCCGCTACAGGGTCTGCATTAGGGAGACTCGCCTTGATTAGGGGGTCTCGCCCTGACTCTGAGCCGCTACAGGGTCAGCATTTGGGGGACTCTCCCTGACTCTGAGCCGCTCCAGGGTCAGCATTAGGGAGACTCGCCTTGATTAGGGGGTCTCGCCCTGACTCTGAGCCGCTACAGGGTCAGCATTAGGGAGACTCGCCTTGATTAGGAGGACTCGCCCTGACTCTGAGCCGCTACAAGGTCAACATTAAGGGGCTCGCCCTGACTCTGAGCCGCTACAGGGTCAGCATTAGGGGGACTCTCCCTGACTCTGAGCCGCTACAGGGTCTGCATTAGGGAGACTCGCCCTGATTAGGGGGCCTCGCCCTGACTCTGAGCCGCTACAGGGTCAGCATTAGGGGAACTCGCCCTGACTCTGAGCCGCTACAGGGTCAGCATTTGGGGGACTCTCCCTGACTCTGATCCGCTACAGGGTCTGCATTAGGGAGACTCGCCCTGATTAGGGGGCCTCGCCCTGACTCTGAGCCGCTACAGGGTCAGCATTAGGGAGACCCGCCCTGATTAGGGGACCTCGCCCTGACTCTGAGCCGCTACAGGGTCAGCATTTGGGGGACTCTCCCTGACTCTGAGCCGCGACAGGGTCTGCATTAGGGAGACTCGGCCTGATCAGGGGGTCTCGCCCTGACTCTGAGCCGCTACAGGGTCAACATTAGGCTCGCCCTGACTCTGAGCCGCTACAGGGTCAGCATTCGGGGGACTGTCCCTGATTAGGGGGCCTCGCCCTGACTCTGAGCCGCTACAGGGTCAGCATTTGGGGGACTCTCCCTGACTCTGAGCCGCTACAGGGTCAACATTAGGGGGCTTGCCCTGACTCTGAGCCGCTACAGGGTCAACATTAGGGGGCTCGCCCTGACTCTGAGCCGCTACAGGGTCAGCATTACGGAGACTCGCCCTGATTAGGGGAACTCGCCCTGACTCTGAGCCGCTACAGGGTTTGCATTAGGGAGACTCGCCCTGACTCTGAGCCGCTACAGGGTCAGCATTTGGGGGACTCTCCCTGACTCTGAGCCGCTACAGGGTCTGCATTAGGGAGACTCGCCCTGATTAGGGGGACTCTCCCTGACTCTGAGCCGCTACAGGGTCAGCATTAGGGAGACTCGCCTTGATTAGGAGGTCTCACCCTGACTCTGAGCCGCTACAGGGTCAGCATTAGGGGGCCCCGCCCTGACTCTGAGCCGCTACAGGGTCTGCATTAGGGGGATTCGCCCTGACTCTGAGCCGCTACAGGGTCAGCATTTGGGGGACTCTCCCTGACTCTGAGCCGCTACAGGGTCTGCATTAGGGAGACTCGCCCTGATTAGGGGACCTCGCCCTGACTCTGAGCCGCTACAGGGTCAGCATTAGGGGGCTCGCCCTGACTCTGAGCCGCTACAGGGTCAGCATTAGGGGGACTCTCCCTGACTCTGAGCCGCTACAAGGTCTGCATTAGGGAGACTCGCCCTGATTAGGGGGCCTCGCCCTGACTCTGAGCCGCTACAGGGTCAGCATTAGGGGAACTCGCCCTGACTCTGAGCCGCTACAGGGTCAGCATTTGGGGGACTCTCCCTGACTCTGATCCGCTACAGGGTCTGCATTAGGGAGACTCGCCCTGATTAGGGGGCCTCGCCCTGACTCTGAGCCGCTACAGGGTCAGCATTAGGGAAACCCGCCCTGATTAGGGGACCTCGCCCTGACTCTGAGCCGCTACAGGGTCAGCATTTGGGGGACTCTCCCTGACTCTGAGCCGCGACAGGGTCTGCATTAGGGAGACTCGGCCTGATCAGGGGGTCTCGCCCTGACTCTGAGCCGCTACAGGGTCAACATTAGGGGGCTCGCCCTGACTCTGAGCTGCTGCAGGGTCAGCATTAGGGGGACTCACCCTGATTAGGGGAACTCGCCCTGACTCTGAGCCGCTACAGGGTCAGCATTATTGAGACTCGCCCTGATTAGAGGGCCTCGCCATGACTCTGAGCCGCTACAGGGTCAGCATTAGGGGGACTCGCCCTAACTCTGAGCCGCTACAGGGTCTGCATTAGGGAGACTCGCCTTGATTAGGGGGTCTCGCCCTGACTCTGAGCCGCTACAGGGTCAGCATTTGGGGGACTCTCCCTGACTCTGAGCCGCTCCAGGGTCAGCATTAGGGAGACTCGCCTTGATTAGGGGGTCTCGCCCTGACTCTGAGCCGCTACAGGGTCAGCATTAGGGAGACTCGCCTTGATTAGGAGGACTCGCCCTGACTCTGAGCCGCTACAAGGTCAACATTAAGGGGCTCGCCCTGACTCTGAGCCGCTACAGGGTCAGCATTAGGGGGACTCTCCCTGACTCTGAGCCGCTACAGGGTCTGCATTAGGGAGACTCGCCCTGATTAGGGGGCCTCGCCCTGACTCTGAGCCGCTACAGGGTCAGCATTAGGGGAACTCGCCCTGACTCTGAGCCGCTACAGGGTCAGCATTTGGGGGACTCTCCCTGACTCTGATCCGCTACAGGGTCTGCATTAGGGGGCCTCGCCCTGACTCTGAGCCGCTACAGGGTCAGCATTAGGGAGACCCGCCCTGATTAGGGGACCTCGCCCTGACTCTGAGCCGCTACAGGGTCAGCATTTGGGGGACTCTCCCTGACTCTGAGCCGCGACAGGGTCTGCATTAGGGAGACTCGGCCTGATCAGGGGGTCTCGCCCTGACTCTGAGCCGCTACAGGGTCAACATTAGGGGGCTCGCCCTGACTCTGAGCCGCTACAGGGTCAGCATTCGGGGGACTGTCCCTGATTAGGGGGCCTTGCCCTGACTCTGAGCCGCTACAGGGTCAGCATTTGGGGGACTCGCCCTGACTCTGAGCCGCTAAAGGGTCTGCATTAGGGAGACCCGCCCTGATTAGGGGACCTCGCCCTGACTCTGAGCCGCTACAGGGTCAACATTAGGGAGACTCGCCCTGATTAGGGGGCCTCGCCCTGACTCTAAGCCGCTACAAGGTGAGCATTTGGTGGACTCTTCCTGACTCTGAGCCACTACAGGGTCTGCATTAGGGAGACTCGCCCTGATTAGGGGGCCTCGCCCTGACTATGAGCCGCTACAGGGTCAGCATTAGGGAGACCCGCCCTGATTAGGGGACCTCGCCCTGACTCTGAGCCGCTACAGGGTCAGCATTTGGGGGACTCTCCCTGACTCTGAGCCGCTACAGGGTCTGCATTAGGGAGACTCGGCCTGATCAGGGGGGCTCGCCCTGACTCTGAGCTGCTGCAGGGTCAGCATTAGGGGGATTCACCCTGATTAGGGGAACTCGCCCTGACTCTGAGCCGCTACAGGGTCAGCATTCGGGGGACTGTCCCTGATTAGGGGGCCTCGCCCTGACTCTGAGCCGCTACAGGGTCAGCATATGGGGGACTCTCCCTGACTCTGAGCCGCTACAGGGTCTGCATTAGGGAGACTCGCCCTGACTCTGAGCCGCTACAGGGTCTGCATTACGGAGACTCGCCCTGATTAGGGGGCCTCGCCCTGACTCTGAGCCGCTACAGGGTCAGCATTTGGGGGACTCTCCCTGACTCTGAGCCGCTACAGGGTCTGCATTAGGGAGACTCGCCCTGATTAGGGGGACTCTCCCTGACTCTGAGCCGCTACAGGGTCAGCATTAGGGAGACTCGCCTTGATTAGGGGGTCTCACCCTGACTCTGAGCCGCTACAGGGTCAGCATTAGGGGGCCCCGCCCTGACTCTGAGCCGCTACAGGGTCTGCATTAGGGGGACTCGCCCTGACTCTGAGCCGCTACAGGGTCAGCATTTGGGGGACTCTCCCTGACTCTGAGCCGCTACAGGGTCTGCATTAGGGAGACTCGCCCTGATTAGGGGACCTCGCCCTGACTCTGAGCCGCTACAGGGTCAGCATTAGGGGGACTCTCCCTGAATCTGAGCCGCTACAGGGTCTGCATTAGGGAGACTCGCCCTGATGAGGGGGCCTCGCCCTGACTCTGAGCCGCTACAGGGTCAGCATTAGGGGGACTCGCCCTGACTCTGAGCCGCTACAGGGTCTGCATTAGGGAGACCCGCCCTGATTAGGGGACCTCGCCCTGACTCTGAGCCGCTACAGGGTCAACATTAAGGAGACTCGCCCTGATTAGGGGGCCTCGCCCTGACTCTAAGCCGCTACAAGGTGAGCATTTGGTGGACTCTTCCTGACTCTGAGCCGCTACAGGGTCTGCATTAGGGAGACTCGCCCTGATTAGGGGGCCTCGCCCTGACTATGAGCCGCTACAGGGTCAGCATTAGGGAGACCCGCCCTGATTAGGGGACCTCGCCCTGACTCTGAGCCGCTACAGGATCAGCATTTGGGGGACTCTCCCTGACTCTGAGCCGCGACAGGGTCTGCATTAGGGAGACTCGGCCTGATCAGGGGGTCTCGCCCTGACTCTGAGCCGCTACAGGGTCAACATTAGGGGGCTTGCCCTGACTCTGAGCTGCTGCAGGGTCAGCATTAGGGGGACTCACCCTGATTAGGGGAACTCGCCCTGACTCTGAG
>NW_027180692.1:30000-50000 GCF_040956055.1 Brachionichthys hirsutus | reverse complement strand
AGCCTCTGACAAACACACTTACCGTTTATTACAAGCACTCCCCTCCACGGTTTGCTTCTACAGAAGACGTTATCAGAACTGCAGTTATGTAAAAAAAAACATTGCCTCTCTTTTTCTTTAGTAAAAACTCATATTTTAAAAGTATGATTAATCATAATTAATCACAGCATCATACTGTGATTAACACTATTATTTCTTCATTGGTTAACAATGCTCAGAATCGCGCTCTGTCGATCTCCGACCTCAACTAATTCCAGTTCAAGTAGAGGCGCTGTTAGCATGAAGGTAAAGCGTCTGTTGACTGTGAGGAGAATGACGAGCAAACGCAAGTGAAGGAGTGACTCGATGCATCGAGGCTGAACGCAACGGCTCTGCTTCGTGCTGTTTGTCGTTGTGTAGGTGGTTCCCGTGAGTCTCGCCGAGGTCTACCTGCTTCAGCTCAACATGCGCTTTCCCACCCAGTCATCGTTTCAGAGGGTTCTTCCACTGCTCAGCGCCTCCGTGGCGTCGCTACACCCGCTGTCCGACCAGCAGGTAGCACGATCGCTGTGTGTTCGACATTCATGTCACCCTCAGGAAGAATTACAACAACGTTTCCGTTTTTTTATCCAGCGTGATCTTTAAATGTAGCGTGTTTGATTACTGTATTACCATGTTAGCATTTGGCTCACAGCCTAGCTAAATAAACACAGCTGCGTCTGAGTACAGCCTAGCTTGTCTGAAGACAGAAGAAATGCGCTTAAAGTGTGACTGTTCCTCTCCTGCAGCTGTTTGAGGTGGTCAATGCTGGTGCTCTGACAGGAGAAACGCTACACTGGGCGGAGTTTGTGCACCATTTGGAGCAACTCTCCTCCTTCCTGGTGCAGAGGAATGATGGCGGCAGAATGCTAACTCATGACTCCTTCAGGGAGTGGCTGATGTGGAGAGAAGAGGGTCAGGACGACAGGTTCCTCTGCGACGCCAGGTACCCTCGACCAGCAGAGAGCGTGAGCAGAGAACAAAAGGTTGTCATGTTTCACCCAGACGTTCACACTGTCCTCTGTCTGATCCTACTCCCAGGATTGGTCACACTCTTCTGGCCTTCTGGCTCTGCAGGCAGGAAGGGAAGCTGAACCGACAGCAGATACTTGAGCTGGGGCATCACATCCTGAAGGCTCACATCTACAAGGTCAGTCCACAAACACACCCGATGGCTCATTGTAAGCGACAGGCCGAGGGCGTGAAGCACGAAAAGGTTATAGTATGGTGCTATAAAGAATATCAATCATTCTTTCAGTTCAATGGAGAATAGTACAAAGACGGCATATCTGTATTTTTGTAAATAAATGATTATTTTGTATTTTATGTTGGCAAAACATCTCGAAAACTTCATAAGAGTAGGAACAAAAGCCCGGAAACTGCTCAACAACACCTGATCAGACCATTTTGCAGCTAAAGAGTCATTAGCATGGGTGACAGCAGGATGATAGAGGATGAGAGGAACATCCTCCAAAGGCTCAGTCGTTCACAAACAAAGATGGGAAAGGTTCACCACGAGCAAATCTGCAAAAGCTTCAAAATTTTAGGACTTCAATATCCACAGGTCATAATATCCTTCCTTCTGAAAATCTGGATAAATATCTGCAGTAGCCAATAGATGGATATGAAAACCAACGCTGAATGTTTGTGACCTTTGACCTCCCCTGAACAAACTGCATTCAAAACTTGGGTGATTCCGTGAAGCGTTTTCATACATGGGCTCAGGAATACACTGGAAAGGACACGCGTAGAGGGTAGAAGTGTCCTCTGGTCGAATGAGTCCACAGATGGGCCCCTGATTACTCCAGCAAGACAATGAAGCCTCATTCTGCGTTCATTCTTCATGTTTCCCTAGGGTCTGAGTAAGAAGCTTGGGGTTTCCTCCTCGGTTTTGCAGGGTCTGTGGCTGTCCTACAGCACAGAGAACCTGAGTCCTGCTGTTTCATCCCTGCGCAACATTTACACCCCCAACATCAAGGTAGCATACTGCACACTGGGTTTGGTACCGTTCACGTTCTGTCCCCATCAGAGAGGTAAATCGGACAAAGACGTTGCACATTATCATGCTAGGTCTGATGCTTCAGGCAGCAGATTTAAAGACAGACGGTCAAATGTCCGTGTGTCTGGGGATCCCTGGGAGGCTGCAACGCCTCATGCCAGACATGACTCAACGTTTAGGAATGCGACTCCCTACCTGTCCAGGTGACCAGGTTGCTGATCATGGGTGGAGCTGATGTCAATTATTGCAGCAATGTCCTCAGCAATGCCCCCCTTCTGTGTGTCCATGCTCACCTGGGGCACAGCGATGTTGTGTCTCTGCTGCTTGACCACGGCGCTCAGGTATGCGTCATTGTTTAAGGTTTGATCATGCCTGATTTGAATGGACTGATGTGTGTGTGGTTGTGATCAGACCTGCCTGAGGCTTTCTGTGTCGTATTCCTAGGTGGATGCTCAGTCACGTGACGGCTGGACCGCCATGGCGTTTGCTGCTGCAGCTGGGCATCTGGATATCGTAGCCGTGCTGAGTCAGCACAGGGCTCAGGTAACCGTCTTCCTGTCTGCCTGCTACATTCTTTCATTTCTAAAAAGCCCTTGCTGTCTTGTTTCCGTTGAAAGTCCTTAAAATCATAAATCATCGACATGTAACAATACCAACGAAAAAATTCCTCAATTGATGCAGAATAACAATAAATTAAAAAGACGCATTGTGTCATTAAGGTCACAAATTGGAAAATGATCCTTTTCTGTGTCTCCCGGGACCCTAAAAGACCATCTGTGATGTGGTATTATAGAAAGCATAGCTCAAACACTTCAGGGTTCCAGGTACAAAGACCTCTGTGTCTCCCTGTGTACTCAGGTGGGACATGTGGACAGCTCAGGTCGATGTGTTTTGGTGCATGCGGCCCAGCGAGGCCACCTTGATGTACTGCGCTTCCTGCTGAGGCATGCAGATTGGAGCTGCAGCAGCCAGAAGGTCACCGGCAGGTTCCAAGCATTGCAGCAGGCTCTGACTGCAGCAGCCAGCACGGGCCACACAGAGGTCAGCAACAGACGCACACGTTTATCATGCTGTGTGGCGCCTGATCATGACACGAAGGTGTCTCTAGACACTTCCCAGCTCGGGCAGAGAAAGACGTGCTCTTAAGGAACCCAACTCGTAGTGGCTTTTATTCTTCTCCCCTCTTCGTATTTCATTCTCCCTGGGAACATCGTTTCCCCAGCCCGGAATGGGGCCACTCGCGGTTCCTCTCAGACGCCGCGTCGCTGCCAACCAGAGACTCTCAGGAAGCGACCGTGCCACCAGTTTGCCCGTTCATCCTTATGTCCAAACCTCCGTCCTGCGCGGTGACGGCGCTCCCCGTCGTGTCTCACCCCGAGCCGCTGGGGTTCAGCTGGGTTGTGTTCTACGATGGTCCAGCAGCCGGATCCTCCGTCGCTCCCCCCCAAAAACCCCCCACCTCTCTCCGTCTCGCTCTCTGCCTTGCTCAAGGGCACCTTGGCAGTGCCCTGGAAGTCAGCCACCAGCCACACTCCATATTTTTGTCTCCGGTTCCCAACCCAAGTCCCAAGCGACTGCCCCCCACAGACCGTTTATCTCACATGTACCGTATAAATCGAGTCTAATGGTGAGATGAAGGCAGGAGCGAGGCAGTCATCACTGACTCTACATGAAGTATCTGTTCTGCTGATTAGCGTTTTGATTTAGGTTTATTCGATGCTGTTTTGTCGTTGTTTGTGATCAGATGGTGTCCTACCTCCTGGCTCTTCCAGATGAAGAGCAGAAAACTGAGGAGAGACCTGAGATCAACGCAGCGGACAGTCTGTGGGGGGAGACTGGTACTACGACAACTACGACACTTTAAGCAAAGGCATCAACGGCGTTATGGTTCTCCCTCTGACAGTCAGAATGTTAGGAAATAGTCATATCGAAGCATAGTATCCATTATTAGCTTGATTTTATTGCTAATTTTGATGAATGAATTGGTTGTAGTTTGTCATTTAGGTTGTGGCCCAAGTGGAAGCAACATCAGGCTGTTGGTTAAATGTCTCTTCATTCGTCAGAAACTTTAAAGAGGCGTTTGCGGGTCGACTTTCTGTCAGTTTACAGTGACATCATTTCCAGTTTAGGCATCAGAGATTAGATTTGAGATGTATTCACCCGAATCAGCAAATTGTGATTCCTTTGGAACAGTGTTTTGGAAGGTTGTCGATAGATCGAGGTTATGTCTGTTTTAACAGTGGATAAATGCAAATGCAGGTGTTTCTTTTGAATGTCACCCTTGGAGGGAATATTGTTGTCCCGGTGGAGGGTTGTTGTGCTTCCTGTTCGAACAGTTAAATCTCTGAGCTTCACACGATCCAACAAAGCGCAACGTCATAAAATCTGTTTGTCTCTGCATGCAGGGATCAGTCAGGGACTCTTTTATGATCTCTTGTTTTTCACATCCGAGACTATTTGTTTTCACAGACGTATTCATTCTAAATGTGTCAATCTTTGCTTTTCTGTCTGTCCATCAGCTCTGACAGCAGCAGCAGGAAGTGGCCGGCTGGCTGTCTGCAAGCTGCTGTTGGATCAGGGGGTTCACATTGAGCAGGTCAACAGGCGGGGCGTTGCTCCCCTCTTCAGGGCAGTCAAACATGACCGCCTGAAGGTAGAGCGTGAGACGCAGAACACACACAAATACACACATCACATTTGTTTGATCGATCTGCGAGAGCTGCTAAGTGTCTTTGCGTCAGGTGGTGGCGCTGTTGTTGGATCACGGCGTGGAGGTGAACACGGCCGACCACCAGGGGAGAACCGCTCTGATGACGGCAGCCTCAGAGGGACACGTGACCACTGCCCGGCTGTTGCTTGATCACGGTGATTGATGCTTTTTGCTGATACAATTGTTGGGAAGTATCACGGTGATGGTAGGAACAGACTTAAGTCCCGTTTCGGACAACAAAAGCAGATAAATAAGTCGAGGAAGGAAGTTAAAGGGGGAGGGGACAGTCAGAGAGTCATTTCTACTGAGTCAGCAGTGTTGGAGACTGTGCAAGGATTTGGACGCAATAATGCAGAGCAGACAAAGTCGAAATTAGTTTTAAACATTTTAATGAAAGAAAACAAAAATACTTTATATACAATCCTGACCTAAAACAGATTTAAACAAAATACACTGCCGAAACACGAAATGTGGATATGAAAACATCGAGAAGAGGATAGACTACGACAAATACTGTACTTTTGTCTTGTCCGGTGAGGGGTCACCACAGCAACCCAACCTTCTCCACTTCACCTTGTCCTTTGCATCGTCCTCCCCAACACCAGCCACTCTCATGTCCTCCTCACTACGTCCATGTCTCTTCTCCTGGGTCGTCCTCTAGTCCTGTCCTTTGCATCGTCCTCCCCAACACCAGCCACTCTCATGTCCTCCCTCACTACGTCCATGTCTCCTCTCCTGGGTCGTCCTCTAGCCCTGTCCTTTGCATTGTCCTCCCCAACACCGGCCACTCTCATGTCCTCCCTCACTACGTCCATGTCTCTTCTCCTGGGTCGTCCTCTAGTCCTGTCCTTTGCATCGTCCTCCCCAACACCAGCCACTCTCATGTCCTCCCTCACTATGTCCATGTCTCTTCTCCTGGGTCGTCCTCTAGTCCTGTTCCCTGGCAGTTCCATCCTCAGCATCCTTCTACCGATATAGTCCCCGTCTCTCCTCTGGACATGTCCAAACCATCAAAGTCTGGTCTCTCTGACCTTGTCTCCAAAACGTCTAACCTTCACTGTCCCTCTTATCTATCTATCTGTCCTAGGCTTTCTCTAGATCTACAAAGACACAATGCAGCTCCTTCTGACCTTCCCTGTACTTCTCCATTGCTAGCCTCAACGCTATCATTGCGTCTGTGGTACTCTTCCTCGGCCTAAAGCCATACTACTGCTCAGAAATACTGAGGTTATATAATAAAGATTAATGGATAAGGTGAGACAGGAATCCCCTTGGAATATGATGTTTGGGTGATCTGCAATGAAAAAAGGAGCAGGTAGAGGATAATTTAGAGAAGTGGAGGTCTGCTCTAGAAAAGAGAGGAATGAAGGTACCAGGGAACAGGACTAGAGGACGACCCAGGAGAAGATACATGGACGTAGTGAGGGAGGACATGAGAGTGGCTGGTGTTGGGGAGGACGATGCAAACAAAAGGACTAGAGGACGACCCAGGAGAAGACACATGGACGTAGTGAGGGAGGACATGAGAGTGGCTGGTGTTGGGGAGGACGATGCAAACAAAAGGACTAGAGGACGACCCAGGAGAAGAGACATGGACGTAGTGAGGGAGGACATGAGAGTGGCTGGTGTTGGGGAGGACAATGCAAAGGACAGGACTAGAGGACGACCCAGGAGAAGAGACATGGACGTGGTGAGGGAGGACATGAGAGTGGCTGGTGTTGGGGAGGACGATGCAAAGGACAAGTGGAGAAGGTTGACTTCCTGTGGTGACCCGACAGGAAAATCCGAAAGTACAGTCGTAGTAGTTCATCATGAGAAACATAAACATCAATCTTATAAAAAACATTTTTATTGGCATCAAATACAACATTGTTATTTTATTTTCTTGTTAAATGTTGGATTATCTTGGAATCTGTATTTTAGTGCATCCTTATCATTTAGCAGCTGTTTGAACAAAACTCTTTCAAGTGTACTCTTTTCACGTGGATGAGAGATTTTTCATGGTTAACGTGTCATTTTTTCAAGGACAGTAAACAGTAGCTGTATGCTGCTGCTTCGTCACCCAAAGGAAACAACTCCAGGCTTTTGAGACATTTTTGTGCAAATTCTCATTCTTGTAAACATGAAAAAAAATATCTAAAAAAGGCACTTCTCTCTTTGGAGAAAAAAACCAACAAAAGTCACCCTCTCCATGTTTAGTGTTTGGTTAGATTTTCCCAATACTTTTTGAGATCCAACAATGAGGTTTTCTTGTCGACAAGAAAATGGATGTAATTTAATAATAATGCTGTCCTCTGTGCATCAATTTGTCTTGACCTTAAGTTTAATTCATACATTTCAATCTCTCTGTTTCCAGGAGCGTCACTCGACCAGACCGACAGGGAAGGGTTAATGGCCCTGAGCTGGGCGTGTCTTAAAGGAAAGCTCCAACTGGTCAGAGAGCTGGTGGAAAGAGGGGCATCCACCACCCATGCTGACCGCAGTGGACGGACCCCTCTAGATCTAGCTGCCTTCTGTGGTGACCCAGAAGTGGTGAGTGGTCAGTTTTATTTCTATAGCGCCAGATCACAACAGGAAGTCATCTCAAGGCACAAGAGCAAGACCTTTGGAGACGGAGCAAGGAAAAACTTCCTTTAACGGGCAGAAACCTTGGACAGGACCTAGGCTCATGGTGGACAGCCATCTGTCTGACCAGCTGGGTTAAGAGAGAGAGAGAGAGAGAGAGAGAGCACAAGACTACGGGGAAGAGAGACTGACATATATTTATAACATGAATAATCAGGTAGAGAGGGAGGAGCTCAGTGTGAATCCACTGGACTTACTTAAGGTTTACTGTACTTAAGGTTTACTGTACTTAAGGTTTACTGTACTTTACTGTACCTCTCATCCAAGAGGCTTCTTCAGTTCTGAATGGCTGGTAGAGAGTCCAGATACTTGTTCTCCTGTTGGAGTAGAAAACAAAGAAAGGGCCGAAACCAGCAGGACAATAAGACTCACCAGGAGTCATTAGCCTTCATAAGATGAAGGGTCATTTCCCCCCACCATCATGTGGGCCGTTATGGTGAGTTGCATGCAGGTGTGAATGGTTGTTGTGTTGTGGGTGTTGTAGTGATTTACTAAACCTCTCTCCCGGTTCTTTGTTCTCCTTCGTGGGTGCGTATTCAACGAGGAGGACGTGGGTTAAGATTAAGACATTTATATAACAGATCAGTACAGTTAGTTCAGATTATCAGCGCTGAGGTTCAATCCTGTGCTTTCTGAGTGTCCCAAGTCCAAACAAAGGGGCCGTCCTCTGCTTCCGTGTCTTCATATGTCCATGAGTCCGTCCCCTGAGGGTGGGGGCCCGTCCCAGCCAATCTTATCCCCTGTTATTCAGCGTCATCATGTGTCGTCACCAAATGAGACGTTCAAGTGAATCAGTAATAGTAATACAAAAATAAATGTAATGTTTTCCTGTTGTGATGTCGGCGTGTAATCACGTTGTGGAATCCCATCTAATACGGAAATACCCTCCAGTGTTTTGGTTGTTTGTTGTTTTCTGCTCCAACGGGGGTAGAAGAATCTGGATTCTCTACCAGTCAGGTTTTTTTCTCTCATTGTTCTACCTCCGGGTGGCATGGTGGAGTAGTGGTTAGTGCTTTCACCTCGCAGCAGAAGGTACTGGGTTCGAATCCTGTCTGTGCGGAATTTGTATGTTTTTCCGGTGTCCGCACGGAGTTCTCCGGTTTCCTCCCGCCTCCAAAATCATAGAGCTTCGGTGAATTGATGACTCCAAATTGTCCGTTGTATGTGAGTAAATGTAGGCGCGAGTGTGAGTCTCTCTGTGTGGCCCCACAATGCACTGGCAGCGCATCAAAGGTGTGCCTCGCCTGTCGGGCTATGCTCCAGCAACGCCTGTGACCCGCAAAGCAGATAAGTCTCTACAAGAATATTGGATGGATTTACCTCCACCTGGATGACTGAGAACCGGCTCCTTCCCATTTGGAAATCGGAATCCTTGTTGCATCAATGAATCCCGACGAGTGCATCCTCCTGTGTCAGGTGCAGTACTTGGTGGATCATGGTGCGTTGGTGGAGCATGTGGACTGCAGTGGGATGCGTCCTCTGGACCGAGCAGTCGGCTGTAGGAACACTTCAGCGGTCGTCGCTCTGCTCAAAAAGGGAGCCAGAATAGGTAGGCAAAGACTTTGTCCCGTGTTTTTTATGGTTTTAAGCAGAAGGACTGCACTTATGTCGTGTTTTAACAGCTTTGCGGTGCCCAAAGCGCTTTACAATTACAATTACAAAAAGTAAGACACTTTTCTAGACATGTGATGTAATAGTCAATCTTTATCCATCTGTATGTAAGGCATTGATCACCCTGAGCTCACCAAACATGAAAATGATCACATCTTTCCTTTAAGAGCCGGTCAAGCCAATGATGGGATGCAAATTAAAAATGTTAAACTGCCCCTTTAAAGATTTGAGGAATTTAGAGGAACAACAAAAACCAAAGCAATGATAAAAGATAAGAAAGGACCGTATAGCATTTATTGCAACACATGCTCCAGTGAAGTACATCAGGAACATAGTACAATTTGATATAGGACATCGTTTTAAACACATACATTACATATGTGTTTAAACGATTATTATTATTATGTTATTGTAAGTGAGAAGAATGTTGGTTGTGTTTTAGCAGTTATGAACATACATCCGCGTGTGTGTGTGTGTGTGTCTGTGTGTGTGTGCGTGGGTTAGGACCAGCAACCTGGGCCATGGCAACCTCCAAACCAGACATCTTAATGGTTCTGCTTAGCAAATTGATGCAAGAGGGAGATAAATTGTACAAGGTTAGATACACACGCATACACAGACACACACGCACACACACACACACACACACACCTATTTCCGGTTGTGTGTGCATCTGCAGCAAGGTAAAGCCAGAGAAGCAGCTCATTCGTATCAGGCAGCACTGCAGAAGTTTCCCGGAGATGAACTGAAGCCGTTCAGACAGCTGAGAGTGTGTGTGCTGCTCAACCTGTCCCGCTGCCACCGGAAGACGAGCGTGAGTCTCCCCAGAGGCTCGAACATAAACACTCTGTCAACACTACATTATGTATTCTTTTGACGGTAAAGTAATATAATTGATACAATGTTTTGATCATTTTGAAGGACTTTGACCTTGCTGAAGAGTTTGCCACCAAGGTGCTCGAGCTGAAAGCTCAGTCCTACGAAGCCTTTTACGCCCGAGCTCGTGCCAAACGCAGCCAAAGGTAACGATAGCTACAGGTGAATGGGTTTGAATAGAACTAAGCAGCCCTGCCAGATCATCTTTAAATATTATACAGTCTTTTCAAAGGCAAGTTTTGAAGCTTCCGTAGCTTTCACTAGGGGATAAACTCTGTATCATCAGCATAGCAGTAATATCGAATGCTATACTGCTGTATTTCATGGCCAGGTGGAAGTATATTGACTGAAAATATCATTTCCCTGTGATTATCCTCAGTTTCCTAAAGACTGAGGGAAGAATTGGTCACCAGTAAATGCATTGTAAGCGGTATGACAAGGGGTTGTCGAGTTCCAGGGATTGAGTTTCTTTGGAAATGTTCCAGTTGTGCGCCGTCTCATTCCGACCTGGCTTTTTCACACTGACTTAAACATCTGATTCAGAAGTAGAACAAAAGGTGCATTAGCCAAGTTTTGGACAGACTATTTAAATGCCCTCACCTCTATCATTAGAGGACTAAGTACAGTAGTTAAGTGCATTGCCTTCCGACCACAGTCTAATGTAGAATAGCGTGACCCCGAAGACTTTTAGAAACTGTCTGTTGACTTTTAGAGTTAACACCTTGGAAAACATCCAAATTGGTAAAGCGACCGTTAGGAGTCAGGGACTAAAGACTGAGTAGAGATTAGGGGACTGAAATGCTTTGTCTCCTTTCTGTTACTTCTGTCCTCGACCACGTTTCGACCAAAGACTTAGCCAGTCATCACAGTACTCTCTATATTCGAGAAACAAATCGTATTTCTGTGTTCTTGCCCATCATTTAGACGGTTCCATGCAGCCCTAGAGGACCTGATTGAAGCCAGTCGCCTGTGCCCATCCAACAGGGAGATCCAGCGCCTGTTGTCTCGAGTCCAGGATGAGTGTCGGCAGGCTACGCAACAAGAGTCTGCCCCTCCTTCATCGTGTCAGTCCAATGCAGCCATGTCTGTCAAGGAGGCGCAGTGCAAAGATTCAGGCGGTCCGCAGGGGCAGGACAGGGAAGGACTTGAAGAGGAAGAAGAGAAGGAGGAGGTTTACAGGAAGGCCGATGATCTTCAACAGTCCTTCTCCTTTCAAAGTCACGACGCCCACTGCCGCCCTGGCGTCTCCTCACCATCTGCCCTTACCCCTTCTCACCAGTATCATCGCCTACACAGCATTGACAAGCCCATCGCCTCCTCTCGTCCCTGCTACTCTCTACATCCTTCTCCATCCTCCCATTACCATTACAGCTCTCCTCCCTCCCCAGTGCAACATCAGCATCGAATCTCGGAGCAGAACCAGGGCGTGCAGCAGCAGCACCACCAACCGTCCAATCACAGAGCCATTCAGAAGCACAACCCTGTCCAAGGCCAGTGGCACCAAGCGGCCAAAGTTCAGGTTATCAGAACCAGTCAGCCCAGCATGATTTTGGGAAGCTTAGCCTATTCCAAGTTGGGCCAACTACCCCAAGAACTGGCTGAGCTGGGGGAAGTGATTTGCTTGAAGCCCATAGAGGCGAGATCTAGTTTGCAGGTCCAGGCTGGTCTGGATTCTGGAGCTTCATACTCAGCAAAAGATGTGGATGCTGACTTTGTTTGTCAGACCAGACCTGCAACTACATACGGCAGGGAAGACGGAGGGGCGAGGGCGGGGGTACATCGGTTTAGTCCGGCTCGTCACCTTGCCCGCAACCAATCCAAAGCAGCCCGTTATCCCTTGGAGGTCACTGAGGCAACGTTTGGGCCTTCTGATAACCTTCCATCATTCAACCAGTATCATCATCAGGGGGAATTAGGAAACCCACTTTATGCCCCCTCGTCTTCCTCAGCTCTTCCCCTCAGTGTCCGTTTCTCCAGCAGCGCCGGCAGCCTTTCCAGTGGGCAACCCGTTCATCATGGCTATGGCTTCAGGACATCTGCCTCTGCCCAGCAGGTGGATTTGCCATCCGACCTGGCCTCTGTGGAGGAGCTTCCTGGTTACCATGATGATCTTTTTCTGATCTCCTCTCCCCAGTCAGAAATATCCATGGTAGGAGGCGGCACGTATCCTGGAGAGGCAGGCCGTTCATCAAGGAGCACTACTTTTATGGGCATGGCTGATAGGACAGGGAGGGTGCACCAGCAGTATCAACAACCAGCGCCATCCGGTTCTGCATCGTGCATGAGCCCTTCCCGTTCCTGGGCTGTGTCCTCTGTGGACACAGTGATGACCTCACCCAGCAAAACACCCAACATTCCAGGTCACTGCCATCCATCCTCCATTGCCTACCACAATCGCAGCAACAACAATGCCCACAATGGCCATCTGTTAAATGATAAGCAGCTCGATCACTACGGCGTGATGCCAGGAAGCGGCCCCTGGACGGACGCCTCGGTGCAGGCTGCTGGTCAGAGTCCATCTTACCGCGATGACAAGCTGCCTCAGGCCTTCCCAGTTATTCCAACTTGCTCAGAAAGACAGATTGAGAGACAAAAGGTCCCTGCCGCTCCCATTAAACCAAAAAGGCCCTTTGTCGAGTCCAATGTGTAGAGAGAAGCAGAAGTGTTCCAACAGAGATTAGGGAAGCAGGTTAATGATCTCTAATGAGTGCACTATAGTCCGATGTTCGCTGGCGCTATGAAATAATGAAGGCCCAGCTTTGCTTCAAACAAACGAGATGTGTAGTTCAGGCAACATTCGGTAGGGCAAGATGCAATAATCGTTCAAACGGGGACAACAGCACACACTTTCTGTCTCCCTTTGAATGTGTCAACGGTGCATGAATAAAACATAGCAAGAACATTTTGAGCTTCAGCCACATATTCCCTTCCATGCACATGTAGCACCCCCCCACTTTAAGTGGGGGGGTGCTACATGTGACGCATGCAAAGAAGTACCATGAAGTAGAAAATTATTTACTATTTGCAGTTGTGGTAATATTATTAAAGGTCATGAGGGAAGGAGAGTACTCCATGAGACGCGTCCAACGAGGCAGAGAGACCGGCTGTAAATCAGATGCAAACACAAAAACGCTAGCTGGTAGCATTTTGACAGTGTCCACTTTGAAAGGCTTTACTTATCCCCAAGCGGGGAACTTGTACAGATTTCACGCCCTTCCTGGGAATCAAGCCCAAGCTGCCCCGGTCAGAGCACTGGATCCTAACCACTAGACCAGCAGGGACACGAGCACGCAGCAGAACTGCCTGAGAGGTCGCCTGCGACATGATGGTGTCGTCAGTCAGACAAGACACAACATTTGTCTGATGCGGACGCCTTTAATGAAGAGTTTCATTTGGAGTTTCAAGAGGAACGCCATGACTGGAAACCAGTCAGATTGTCAGTGACCCAGTCCCGAGCCATCGTTTGGTAAATCTGTCATTGATTAAGTACTGACCTGCTGTTAATAAACAAAAATATGTGATATGTATCTTTTTTTCCAAGTTAAATCATATTATAAAATTGATTTTCTTAAAACCTTATATTATTTTGGTATTTGCGCTTTTAGCTTCTTCTTTTTTGTAATTTTTCCACACAGAACAAACAAACATTTCATTTTGAATCGGCTAAAAAGAAGAACTAGTTAAAGTTATGCTTTGGATTGGCGTCTCTTCCTGCTTGTTATGAATACGTTTTAGATTCTTTATTTCTTTCCTTCAGTGGAGCCAAGTCGCTGATGAGCAACTGTTCCAGATCAAGCTCTGGATTTTGGAGTTGGGTTTGTTGCTTGCTCGCCTTTTCAGAATCAATATTTAGTTCTATTTCTTTTTTTTGTTAGCAGAATGCTACATTTTAGCATCTAAGCTAAAACTGATTTGGCGCACCCTGAGAGAGGAAGCTGAAAAAGTCACCATCGCTTTTCAGCTGCGTGAGATAGTTTTGATATGAAGCCCCACCAACATGTTGGCATTGGGGTGAATCATCTTAAAATGACGAGTCCCTTAATAACATCTTTGGCTAACTTGAGCTTTACTGTCTTGATCAATGACTTATGATAAATCTATAGGAATATCTATCTCTGCAATGCAACAGAAGAAAAGGTGCGATCAGGACCACCGTCTAATGTGTTTAACCATCACGGACATGTTTGTGATGATCAACATTTTCTGTCTTTAAGTCTGACTGTTTTGTTGAATTTGGTTGGCGCAGTGGTTAGCGCTGTTGCCTCACAGTGAGATGGTCGCGGGTTTGTCTCCAACTTGTGGCCTTTCTGTGAGGAGTTTGCATGTTCTCCCCGTGTCTGCGTGGGTTCTCTCCGGGTTCTCCCCGTGCCTGCGTGGGTTCTCTCCGGGTTCTCCCCGTGTCTGCGTGGGTTCTCTCCGGGTTCTCCCCGTGTCTGTGTGGGTTCTCTCCGGGTTCTCCCCGTGTCTGCGTGGGTTCTCTCCGGGTTCTCCCCGTGTCTGCGTGGGTTCTCTCCGGGTTCTCCCCGTGTCTGCGTGGGTTCTCTCCGGGTTCTCCCCGTGTCTGCGTGGGTTCTCTCCGGGTTCTCCCCGTGTCTGCGTGGGTTCTCTGGGTTCTCCCCGTGTCTGCGTGGGTTCTCTCCGGGTTCTCCCCGTGTCTGCGTGGGTTCTCTCCGGGTTCTCCCCGTGTCTGCGTGGGTTCTCTCCGGGTTCTCCCCGTGTCTGCGTGGGTTCTCTCCGGGTTCTCCCCGTGTCTGCGTGGGTTCTCTGGGTTCTCCCCGTGTCTGCGTGGGTTCTCTCCGGGTTCTCCCCGTGTCTGCGTGGGTTCTCTCCGGGTTCTCCCCGTGTCTGCGTGGGTTCTCTCCGGGTTCTCCCCGTGTCTGCGTGGGTTCTCTCTGGGTTCTCCTCGTGTCTGTGTGTGTGAGTGTGTGTGTGGCTGGTTGTCTGTCCCTGCGATGAACTGGCGGCTTGTCCAGGGTGTAGCCCCGCCTCTCGCCCATTGACTGCTGGGATTGGTTCCAGCTTGGCCCGCAACCCGATGACGGAATAATCGGTTGGATAATGAATGAATGAATGAATGAATGAATGAATGAATGAATGGTTGCTGCTGCTAAATCGTGGCTGCCCAAGCTCTTACTATGAACAGCAAACCATAAAATGATTTGAACCTGCTGTTAACCTGCTTGGTGTGGATTGGACAGGCTTTAAGTGGGGCTTGGTTTTTGTTTTGTTTATTGTATGTGGTTTTTTTTTACATTTACATACTGTGGATATCGGTGTTGTTTTTTTGCACTTCCTATTTCTCATGAATCGGTAGCTGCCGCTGCTTGTCTTTCTTCCAGCTCAGACGTTCCCAGCTGTGAGAAAATGTGCAGATTCTTAAACACGTTGTTTTCCTGCTGAGGCTGTAACTCTGGTCTGTTACAACGATAAAGCACATTTCTATCAAACTGATAAATGTTCAAGGATCTCATTGTGTGGAAACAGTTTGTCATCGTGATCAGCTGAATCCTTGAGGAGCGAGATGACAGATCCGTTGTGTGTCAGTGAATCAAAGCTTTGTGCAGGACATGCAGGATGTGAAACCCGACCTGAGCCCAGAGGTTAAATCCCGACAGGAAATGATGCACTGCTTCCAACCATTGGAACCGATGATGCGCCTTCCTGGTGGGTTTCCTGTGGGCTTTATCGCTGAGTCTAACTCAGGTACATAATTAAAATCCAGAATTATTGAAAATGCACAACGACATGAACGCGTCACGACATTACTGAGTGCGCGATTATTACACAAGATACATTTTCGGAATGGTCTCGACGAGGGCTACGCGTCTGTGTGTGTGTTGTTTAGTGTCGGGGTGTGTGTGTGTGCTGTTGAGTGTCGGTGTGTGTGTGTGTGTGCGTGAGTGTGTTGGTCGTCCTCAACAGCATGGCAAAGTTGAATGCCGAGGGTTGCGCTCGGGCCTAATTACAGAAAACTATCAAAACTAAAAGCGAGCTGTGTGTTTGGAAAGGCTGAGAGGGACACATTGTCACTATAAGCAATAAACAGACAGAACATTTTGATATCAAATTATACATTTATATTATAGGTGCAACTTTCTAGTTGGATGTATTTTAAGTGTTCCCGAAACACCAGCATAACTTTGAGATAATCCAGATCCTGTTGCCAGATGGAGGAGCGATGCGAGCGCGCTTCACCACCTTCCGTTCTCGTCTCCTGCTCGACTCCCGTGTTGCGTTTCCATTATTTACATGATTTTGTATCTGTGAGTATTCCTTATAAGTAATGGGTCCAAAGAAAGTTAGTGTTAAATATCCCATATTCTACCTTTTTCCACAAGTTAACGCAGTTCCCAGAAACCATCCATCCATCCATCCATCCGGGGGGGTCGCGGGGGCAGCAGCCTCAGCAGGGAAGCCCAGACTTCCCTCTCCCTGGCCACTTCCTCTAGCTCTTCCGGGGGGATCCCGAGGCGTTCCCAGGCCAGCCGAGAGACATAGTCTCTCCAGCGTGTCCTGGGTCTTCCCCGTGGTCTCCTCCCGGTGGGACGTGTCCTGAACACCTCACCAGGGAGGCGTCCAGGAGGCATCCTGAATAGATGCACCTCATCTGGCTCCTCTCAATGCGGAGGAGCAGCAGCTCTACTCCGAGCTCCGACCGGATGACTGAGCTTCTCACCCTATCTCTAAGGGAGAGCCCAGCCCCCCGACCGAGGAAGCTCATTCAGCCGCTTGTACCCGCGATCTCGTTCTTTGGGTCACTACCCAAAGCTCGTGACCATAGGTGAGGGTAGGAACGAAGATCGACCGGTAAATCGAGAGCTTCACCTTTGGGCTCAGCTCTCTCTTCAGCATGACGGATCTGTGCAGAGTCCGCATCACTGCAGACCAAGGTTATAATAGTTTTGGATTTTTTATTATAGTTTAGTTTAGTTTAGTTTTTAATTTGTTTTCTCTAATTCAGTTCGTTTTAATTAGTTTTTAGAGTGGATTTGCTCGTTTTTATTAGCTTAATTTAGTTTTTATTCGTTTTAGTTTAGTTTTTATTCGTTTTAGTTTTTCATACTTTGAACCCTAAGTATGAAATAATAAATAATACAACTCAACAAAAGATAACATAGAAATAATTTATTCAGTAGTTTTAAACAACCAACCGTAACAGTCATAAACTTGTCCGTCGCCTCAGTTATAGCCCTATGTAATAATAATAATAATAATAATAATAATAATAATGCATTGATTTTATTTAGCGCTTTTCTGGGTACTCAAAGACGCTTTACATTGTATTACATTATTCATTCACTCCATACTTGGTAAGGTGACAGAGGCAAGGCTTCCAATCTCAGCCATCAGTCCTCCTGACCCCACCGACATTCACTCGCTCACACATTCACACATTCACTCAAGACACCTATGTGTCATCTATAAGTGTACCAAGTTACAAGTTGATGAGACATTTGCTTGTGTGTATATTTATGCTGATTGTAAACTTCTGACGCTCACTGTAGCGGCGCCATGTCTCCACAAGAGGGCAGCATGCCTCCACAAGAAGGTGGCAACACAGTCCGACTCGCTCTGTCCCAAATCTACACCACGACTCTGTTCTTCAGGACTGATGATGATGATGAATATATTTATTAGATAGAATGTTAGAGTACAAGTACAGTCACACAGTAGCATGTATTACAGTACAAGTACAGTCACACAGTAGCATGTATTACAGTACAAGTACAGTCAAACAGTAGCATGTATTACAGTACAAATAACGTCAAACATCCTGTCTAAGAGGAGCATTTCAAAAAAGCCCTTGCGGGCTTGTTTCCGTTGAAAGTCCTTCGTACATAAATCATCCACAAAAAACAATACAAATAACAATACAAATAAAAATAAATCCAATATTAAATTACGCAATTGATGCAACGTAACATTAGAAAGACAAAAATAAAATGTTATTACACCGCCAGTGCAAACTAACAATTAATCTAAAATAAATTACACCACTGATGCGAGATGACAATAAATAACTTACATAAATTACAATAAATTACTAAAGCAATTAATACGTGGAATACTTTAACACCTGGTGTGAGGACGCCCGTCTCCACTGGACTCCTCAAAAACAAAGGACACCTCCTTTGTTTTTTGGGACATTGTCCAACAAGCTGAGACAGCAGGAAGAGACCATTTCCAGCAGCACCCGAGGGGAGCCTGTGGAGGTGGTACAGATACCTGGGCACGCTTTATGACAGTAACCTGAGGCTTTCCTCTCACGCTGAGCAGGGCGTCGTCCCTGGAGTGGTGACCAGGGTCAGACGACACCTGATAAAATGACCAGTGACACTGGAGGGCGGCGCTCTTTATTTGTCTCCCTGCAGACGCTACAATCCCTCTTGTTTCCTTGTTTCCTATCTCCTTGTTTTTGTCATGGCTGTGACGGGCTGTGATTCTTCGCTGTCCGTTTTGGACGCCAGCCCGTCCTGTCGCTCTCGTTTTCTTTGTACTTTGTAACTAAAGATGATTCATCTCTTATCCTGCCTGCGTCGCCGCACTTTGAGGTTTCATTTTGGCAGGCGGTTCTGCAATTCATTCCCTTATTTCAACCTGTCAAGACATGAATTTAAATATATATATATATGTATATCACTAACCCAACCCCAATAATACACAAATACTACCCAGTTATTAAGTTTTTTACAAGATGCTAAATGTACCGCTCTATTTATGTACAGATAGAGCACATAGTATTCTTTGTTTCGTTGACAAACTGCTCGCTGGATGCAGGAACTGTTGGAGAGATGAGAGTACAAATGTTTTGTGTTGTGACCTACAAAAAGTCGATTTCAAATGTCATGATTTTAAATGTCATGATTTTAAATGACGTAGCTCAATACGTGTTGTTGTGAAATTTAAGTTTGAGGTATTTGTATGAATCATATTATCCTTTGACACAATATTGTGCGTACGATTCTTTGCATGCTCGTGCAACCATCATGCGCCCAAATAAGAAAAGACAACTCTGTTTGACTCGGATCTTTATTTAACCCATTTTGGCCACGACATATGGAAGCAACGTCACAATCTATTTAAAGGACAACCGCAGCAGCAGAACATAAATAACAAACAGGGGCCGGTTTTTCAAGAGTAATCTGAGCGGATTACGGCTATCTGATTGGATCAAATGCAAAATCGGAAAATGGATTGGATCACGTAATCCAATCTTGTTGTCGATCCAGATCAAACATTGAGTTTGGGTTGATCAAAACGTTTTGGTAGGATTTTGATTTGATCCCAAAAATCCAGATTAAATTGGTCCCAGCAGGAGGGTGGATTCACGGTGGATGTCGTGAATGATGACATGAATTCATACATGATAATGAAAACAATGACTAATCTCACGTAATTTGAGACACTTCCTGACCTCGGCAGCAGACAGCAGACGAAGCAGAGGATGATGATGATGAAGAAGAAGAACTCATGAGAATAACTAAGGAGTAATTGATTTGGTTACGTGTCGGATATTTAAGCCTTTTTTAATCCAGTTCAGTTCAATAATTTGTTTGAAACTTGTTGGAAACATCCACAATGTATTTGTGAGTAAACTGCCTGTTTCCAAGACCTGGACAATGGGGGGGGGGGGGGGGGGGGGGTTGTTTTCACATTGCTTTGAAAAACCAGCATAGAAATAAAATGGATTACGTGATCCTGGAAAATGGGAAAAAGAGATTTCCAAATCTGGATCCATTTGATCCAGATTAATTTTTGTTTCGAGATTACATCTGAAATGTTATTGTCTGTAAAATAATCATTCTGCATCACTGATCCCCCCCTGATGTGATCAATCAGCTGTTTCCTGTGAAAGACACGTGACTCTTGATTCTGAACAGACTAGAATTGACTTTTAAAATTGATTTATTGGCGTCAGAATGAAAAAACAAAAATAAATATCCGATTCACTTAAACAGCTAAATAGTTCCACACGTTGGCGTGCATCGTCACAAAAGAAGATCAGCTGGAGAACAAATAACAGAGTCAGAGAGTAGAGCGGCGACACTGAATGTGCACTGCCTCAGGACCCAAAGCAAGGCACTTCTAACCCGAACATGGAGCCACGTGTTCTAATGATACAACATTGACTTAGCCTTCACTGAATTTTATAATATTACT
>NW_027180692.1:0-27500 GCF_040956055.1 Brachionichthys hirsutus | reverse complement strand
CGCGTCCGTGAAGCAGTTGAACTAATACGGTTACCGTCATTAGTGCCGGAGAGGCCAGGGCATGAAATGCATCATGGGAGCATCAGTGACGGATCAGCTCCTCGTGACGCTGCTAACCCTTTAGCTCATTGGCTGAAAAAGAGGATGCTAATCATTGAGTTCAATCACAGGTGGTGGGCGGGGCTTGGGATTGACAGGTGTCTGGGTAACGTCCAGGCTGAGACACGCACACACCCGACGGAGCTTCGATGTTCTGGTAACCTCGGCGTCATTCGATTTTCTGGATGTTATCTCAAAAGGAATTAGCGTTACCATGACGACAGTCTGAGGTCAGCCGGGCTCATAGCGGCGTGCGGCGAGGGGAAGGCGGGGCCGGCGCTCAGCGTGAAGCTCACCGTCGCCTTGCAGGAAGACCAGGCCCAGCACCATGCACAGGGGGTGCACGTTGAACTCCTTCCCGGAGCCGTCCCAGGCGTAGCCCCCGTGGTAGTGACCCATCCACACGCCGGTCAGCACCACCGACGCCAGACCCAGCAGCTGGGAGGCCCCCACCAAGCAGCCGAATGTCAGGCGCCCAGCGTGTGGCGCCGAATCCGCCATGATCTGAGTGAGAAGGAAGTCGAGCTCTGAGACAAAACGGAAGATCAGCGTCACGAGCGCCGCCGATCCGCTCGCCGAGATCAAACGGGGGCGGGAGCGACCCGCCCTGCACGCCGTTCCCTGCTTCACGCGGTGGAATCGATCCCATCGATTCTGTCTCCTCTGCAGCGTCGAGGACGGACGTGTGACCAGCAAGCAGATTTGGATTCGAGACGTTTGAATACAAATAAATCTTCATATCCTGTTTAAATGTCTCCTACCACAGAGCACCCCCCCCCCCCCCTCCCCCGTTCCAGCCTGCCTGCACACGATTCTTCACCTCCTTTCCACGTTCTCTCCATCACTCTGCTCTGTTGACCCGAGGTACCTGAAGTCCTCTCCCTTCTTTACGTCTCTTCCTTGTAGCTTCACTGTCCCCCCTGGGACCTTCTCATGTACACACATGTACTCTGTTTTACTCCTGCTCACCTTCATCCCTCTCTTTTCTAGAGCAGACCTCCACTTCTCTAGATTCTCCTCTACCTGCAGATCACAATGTCATCTGCAAACATCATATTCAGAGGAGCTTCCTGTCTCACCTCATCTGTTAGTCTATCCATCACCATGGCAACCAAAAAGGGGCTCAGAGCTGATCCCTGGTGCATCCCACCTCTACACTAAACTCCCTGTTACTCCTACTGCATACTTCACTGCTGTTGTACAACTGTCCTACATGTCCTGAACTACTCTGAGATACTTCTCTGCCACTCCAGACTTCCTCATGCAGTACCACAGTACCTCATGCAGGACTACATTACCTCATGCAGTACCACAGTTCCTCATGCAGTACCACAGTTCATCATGCAGGACTACATTACCTCATGCAGTACCACAGTTCCTCATGCAGTACCACAGTACCTCATGCAGGACTACATTACCTCATGCAGTACCACAGTTCCTCATGCAGTACCACAGTTCATCATGCAGGACTACATTACCTCATGCAGTACCACAGTTCCTCATGCAGTACCACAGTACCTCATGCAGTAAGACAGTTCCTCATGCAGTACTACAGTACCTCATGCAGTACCACAGTTCCTCACGCAGTACCACAGTACCTCATGCGATACCACAGTTCCTCGTGCAGTACCACAGTTCCTCATGCAGTACCACAGTTCCTCATGCAGTACCACAGTTCCTCATGCAGGACTACATTACCTCATGCAGTACCACAGTTCCTCATGCAGTACCACAGTTCCTCATGCAGTACCACAGTTCCTCATGCAGTACAACAGTTCCTCATGCAGTACTACAGTACCTCATGCAGTACCACAGTTCCTCATGCAGTACCACATTTCCTCATGCAGTACCACAGTTCCTCATGCAGTACAACAGTTCCTCATGCAGTACCACAGTTCCTCATGCAGTACTACATTACCTCATGCAGTACCACAGTTCCTCATGCAGTACCACAGTTCCTCATGCAGTACTACATTACCTCATGCAGTACCACAGTTCCTCATGCAGTACCACAGTTCCTCATGCAGTACTACAGTACCTCATGCAGTACCACAGTTTCTCATGCAGTACCACAGTTCCTCATGCAGTACCACAGTTCCTCATGCAGTACAACAGTTCCTCATGCAGTACCACAGTTCCTCATGCAGTACCACAGTACCTCATGCAGTACCACAGTACTTCATGCAGTACCACAGTTCCTCATGCAGTACCACAGTACCTCATGCAGTACCACAGTTCCTCATGCAGTACTACAGTTCCTCATGCAGTACCACAGTTCCTCATGCAGTACCACAGTACTTCATGCAGTACCACAGTTCCTCATGCAGTACCACAGTACCTCATGCAGTACCACAGTACCTCATGCAGTACTACAGTTCCTCTTTGTACACCCTGTCCTAGGCTTTCTCTAGATCTACAAAGACACAACGCAGCACACTAAATGTCCTTAAATACTAATTGTGGCAACCCCTGACAGGACAAGCCAAAAGTACAGTAGTAGTAGTAACTGTTTAATACGTAGTGTAAATCATTGCATTGTGGTTGCGTGGATTTATTTCAAGAGGAGACCGGGCGATGTCCGCCCTTTGCTGTGAAGGTGTGGATGTAGGACATCGAATGTGCGTCAAAACACAAAAACAACGAAATGCTTTTTTTCCGATAAATGACCGTCTCCCGTTCCCTATTTTAGTATTTCGACTCTAAAGCTGGTTACAATAACCGGGACAAATGGAAATACTTAAGATGTTGTTCAGGAGCGAATAGAAAAAGCCTCTAAGAGAAATGTTCTTTCATTCAGGAGCACAAAGTCGTCACCAAAGAGTGCAACTAAAGGTGGATTAACATGAGCAAATACTTTAATACAGCAAGTTAGGCGAGTAAAACATGTTGCCACCGAACACACAAACATGGTTTCAAAATAGGAAAATTAGCGTTTCATATTTTGGCGTAAGACTGTGGAATAACATGTGAATATAAAACAATTCAAATATAAATACAAATACAACATTGTGAACTAAATATAGTACGACGTGACGAGCAGGAAATCTTAATATGTCTGGAGTTACAGGTGTTGAAGGAGGAATTGTGTTTGCATGAGGACAAGGGGCGGGGTCTAACACAATGTTTTACTTCCCACTCCTTTTTAAGCAGTACTATTGTATTACTTGTGTTTATTTTGAAATGTATTTTTGATTTTGTACTGAAAGAAAGAAAGAAAGAAAGAAAGAAAAAGTCCAGAATAGATAAGGTAATGCACATTTGCATAAAACTACAGCTGAGACACTCCAAAGACACACACTTGGACACACGCACACACACACTTGGACAGACAGACACACACTTGGACAGACAGACACACACTTGGACAGACAGACACACACTTGGACATGGACATGAGGGGACAGTAACTCCATGATCCGTCCCAGTAAAATGAGACCTGGAGACGAACTTCAGAAACAGGACAATGAGCGGCGCGGAGAGAAGCGGTGCACCTTCTGACGTCACGTCTAAAGGACAGAACCGCCATGACGTCACGTTGATGCTACAGGGAGGACGTGCGGCGCGGAGACACGAGCAAAAATCAAAGGCAAAAGACACGTCAGGTAACGCTCCCGGTCAACGTTACCGCCCAGACGCACGTGACGTCACCTTCCCGACCCGACCTGAGTAAACGCGCCGGTTCCGGATGGGTTCGGGTTCGGGTTCGGTTCGGGTTCGGTTCGGGCTACTTACTGCTCGGGCGGCTGCGCTCCTCTCTGCCGAGGAGGTGCTGGCGTCTCCTGCTAGATCCGCCTTCTTCCTCCTCCTCCTCCTCCCAGCACTGCGCGCGCAACACGCTCGTAATACGCACACAAATACGCGCGTGCTTGTGTGCGTTTCGGACGTCCTCAAGCCGCGTGACAGTAGAAATGTAAATAAGTAAATATGAGCGAGCTGGGTGGGACAGTCCCCGTGACGTCACGCTGATGACTAACAGCTCCAGTACAAAAGCTGTGTTGCCTTGACAACACTGGAAGGTGATGGTAAGGGGGGGGGGGGGGGCATGGCTGCTCATTCGAGGAGGCATGACCGTAATAATTGTAGGCGACACCTTAGTCACACAACACCGCCGAGACACACAACACCGCCCAGACACACAACACCGCCCAGACACACAACACCACCCAGACACACAACACCGCCCAGACACACAACACCGCCCAGACACACAACACCGCCCAGACACACAACACCGCCCAGACACACAACACCGCCCAGTCACACAACACCGCCCAGACACACAACACCACCCAGACACACAACACCGCCCAGTCACACAACACCGCCCAGACACACAACACCACCCAGACACACAACACCACCCAGACACACAACACCGCCCAGACACACAACACCGCCCAGACACACAACACCGCCCAGTCACACAACACCGCCCAGACACACAACACCACCCAGACACACAACACCACCCAGACACACAACACCACCCAGACACACAACACCACCCAGACACACAACACCACCCAGACACACAACACCGCCGAGACACACAACACTGCCCAGACACACAACACCGCCCAGACACACAACACCGCCCAGACACACAACACCACCGAGACACACAACACCGCCGAGACACACAACACTGCCCAGACACACAACACTGCCCAGACACACAACACCACCCAGACACACAACACCGCCCAGACACACAACACCGCAGAGACACACAACACCGCCCAGTCACACAACACCGCCCAGTCACACAACACCACCGAGACACACAACACCGCCGAGACACACAACACCGCCCAGACACACAACACCGCCCAGTCACACAACACCACCGAGACACACAACACCGCCGAGACACACAACACCGCCCAGACACACAACACCGCCCAGTCACACAACACCGCCCAGACACACAACACCGCAGAGACACACAACACCGCCCAGACACACAACACCGCAGAGACACACAAAACCGCCCAGTCACACAACACCGCCCAGACACACAACACCGCCCAGACACACAACACCGCCCAGTCACACAACACCGCCGAGACACACAACACCGCCCAGTCACACAACACCGCCCAGACACACAACACCGCCCAGTCACACAACACCGCCCAGTCACACAACACCGCCGAGACACACAACACCGCCCAGACACACAACACCGCCCAGTCACACAACACCGCCCAGTCACACAACACCACCGAGACACACAACACCGCCGAGACACACAACACCGCCCAGTCACACAACACCGCCCAGACACACAACACCGCAGAGACACACAACACCGCCCAGACACACAACACCGCCCAGTCACACAACACCGCAGAGACACACAACACCGCCGAGACACACAACACCGCCCAGTCACACAACACCGCCCAGACACACAACACCGCAGAGACACACAACACCGCCCAGACACACAACACCGCCCAGTCACACAACACCACCGAGACACACAACACCGCCCAGACACACAACACCGCCCAGACACACAACACCGCAGAGACACACAACACCGCAGAGACACACAAAACCGCCCAGTCACACAACACAGTCCACAGAAGGGACATGCAATAATATGGACAGGGAGGACAGACGGACGGGATACTATGTCACATGTTTCCGGGAACCCGAACCAGGCAGGACATTTTTCACTGATGTACTGAATCATGCTACATCCGCAGGGGGTGTAGGTGTCCCCTGTACAGTAGCAGAACACACACCATGGACACAACAAGGGTGGACGGTCCTGGAAGAGCAGGTTCTTCCATCGCCGTCCTCTACACAGATGGCTGAGCTGATGGGAGTGGACCGCGCCTGTGAGATGTCTCGAGGTGAGGCAGGTAACAGGAACACAGGTTCAAGATTCTAACAGTTTTATGTCCACCACAGGAGAACCCCTGAGACAGAGATGATTGGGTGAAGGTGCAGCGAAGGACGGCGTGGTGGGGTCTGGCGTTCACAGTAGGTTAAGATAGATGCAGACGGTTGCCGTGTGTCAGGAACCTCATTACAGGAGACGTGTATCAGAGGACGCTGACTGATCGGTCAGTCACCACTGGGGGCGCCCTCGGACGATGGAGATGTTCATTGGTGGTGTTTGCTTGATGTGTGAGTGACCTGAAGTGGGAAATAAAATGTGGAACTAATTTTGAGAATAGGAAAGAGAGGTGTTCCTTGAATTGTTGGGGCGGATGGTGGACCACCTTTCTGATAGACTTTAGGTACGATAGGTTAAAGGGAATAGGTTTGGAGGTAGAGCACAAACTTGGAGATGTTATTAGAATCCTGAGAGGATTCCGGGTCAGAGGGGCCAAACCTGCTCTAGCTTGCTGCTCCGGAACGTACTAGAAGACTCCTTCTGGACTCTTTTTCCCATCATGCCATTCGTGCCCCTCCCTCTTAAAGTGGCAGTTTACAGCACAGGCACAATTCCAGATGTAAAAATAATTTTAGAATCTGGATCCAGATCTGGATCGACGCCATTCTCAGGCAGGACCGAGCCACGGACAGAACCTTGCTTGTGTAAAAATTTCAAGTCGATTGGGTTACTAGTTTTTGAGTTATGCGCTCGGACAGACAAACAGACAGACAGACAGACAAACGCACCCAATTGCAATACCCTCGCTTCCGCTTCGGCGAGGGTAACTCAGCTTAACTAAATGAGATGACCAAATTATTGGAGGTTTGATTGAAATTTTTCTTTGGATGACCCCACACAGGCCGTCACTGTGTTCAGTTGTGTAAATGCCATTACTTCACTGGCCACTGGGCGGAGACACTAGGAACTAGATGTAACACTTACTCAGATTATATTGCTCTTGACTGTCTGCTAACTGGGCTGTAGCATCTTCATTCCTCACGTCGCCTCACCTGATGACGGTCTGGGAGCGACCCTTTGAGGCCTTAGAGCGCTGTTAGTTAAATCTTTCGGACATTTGGGGTTATCCAGTCCATTAATTGTTAGGGATAATTGGTAGGCTGAGCGGGGGGGCCCTTATGGCCCCTGGCACTATTGACCCTCACACCCTGCTGGGACGGCTGTGTAAAATGTTCGTGCAATGAGAACAGATACTTATTTTCGGTAACACGTCTTTATTGCCTCTTACTCCCGTGCGTGGCTTTTACAACAACAAGACCATAAACTAGAACCCGAGCATGCGCAGCACAAACCTACGGCAACTGATGTAGGACATACATCACAATAAACATGCGATCATTCTAGTGCATGATCTACAGGCTGGACTTCATCGTGCCTGGAGATCCGGGAGAAGAGGACCGACTGTGATCGGGGTCTGGGTCTACATTTCACGCTTTGGTGTTAATGCTAGTACATGATGACGCTGTTTGCTTGCAGGTTAACGGGGGGGATGTTAATAATGTTGTGTTCATTGCTGATGTGAGGGGCTGTGGGGGTATTAGGGTTGGTAATCAGTATTAGTTACCACAGCTCCTTGCTATGCAAGCTTTGCGGGGTCCCCTTTGGGGCCCGTAGGGGGGGTTAGCTCCCGCGTTTACGCTGTAAACAAACTACTGTTAGTGATTTCCATTTTGTCTGCACACACTCTCTGCTGGCCAGGTTCGGGGTCCAAGCTAATGCCCTTGGGGGGGTGGGCGCCACGGATCTGGTCAGGGAGTGAACATATAGGTCACATATAGGTTAGTGAGGTGACCCATTCGGGCCACCTCAGCAGGGGGACTGTTAGATATTTGAGTTATGCAGCACGCTCACAATACACAGGGTGCACAAACACTCTTAGTTTCTTTATCTCTACATACTTTGTGGTAATAATCACACACATAGATTAATCACATACAAAGCATCACATTGTTAACTGATACATGGAGGGCCCTAACGGCCCATCCCAGGAGGAGGGTGTAAGCACCCCCTGGGAGGAGGGTGTTTTGACGCCCACTATAAAGATCACTGCCGTAGAACATTCGGGACTCTTCTACAGAGTCCCCCCCCCCCCCCCCCCCCGCGTCTGTAGGAGAGTCCAGCGCTGTGTTTCCTTACCAGCTTTGTACTTACTGAAAACATTCAGTAAACTTGATTCGTTTTATAATCCTGACTCATTATTGAATAAACACCTCCAACACGAGATATAATAAAAGAACCGGGGAAAAAGGAGAAACCTAACAGCGACATGCGGAGGCCACGTGGAGGCTGTCTTCTCCTTGTGAAGCACTTTGTGGCTTGTTGTCTGTGAAGGTGATCCATGAATAATATATAATATATAAATAACATTTACTTCCTTACTGAAGCTAAATGATGAGCTCAGGTAACGACCAGCAGGTCGAGCCTCGACGTCACCAACAGCAGAACCTGTCAGGTAAAGATGGACCCTGTTCGGATCATGGGTTCTGTTGTCTCAGCTGAAGAACTCAAGGTGGGACTTTTATTATTCCGCATTGACTCTACCAGGAACATGAGCGCAGTGAAACTGGAGCAGAAAGCGGAGCAGCATCCGGATCAAACATCAACAGCGGCTCACGTTTCTGTCGGTCCAGAAGTTTTCAGCGTCCAGAACTCAGAACCTGCTGAGACGCTCAAACAAAGACTCTGACGCAGCTTAAAATAAGATCCATTCTACTTTCGCTTTTGATTCACAACCTGTGACAGTTCTGCCGAGTAACAAGTGACGTCATCGCTCAGACTAAATTCTGATTGGCTCAGACTAAATTCTGATTGGCTCAGACGGACGGGGAAGTCCGCTCCTCTCGGGTTTTGTCCTCACTTCACCCTTGATGGTCGGACTGGAAGCTTTAAAGAATCTTGTGGCTGTTCTGTTGTTTGAGCTGCAGATGGGACAGTTCACGATGAAGACCTCGGTTCTGGTTCTGGTTCTGGTTCTGGGTACAGGTGTACCTGGGGCGGTGGGAGGTGAGTTTCTATCCTGCTGTCTGGGTTGACGGTTCTGTTGTTGGACTTCCTGACATGTTAGGAGTCTAGAAATGTCCAAACGGTACCGACCCGTCATCTTAAAGTTGTTCCTGTAAAGTCCATTTACTTCAGGTCCAACTGGGACAGGAGGACAGAGGTAGTTCTTCCTTCTTTGTCCTCTTTAATTTGATGGGTTCAGAACCTCCGGCTCAGACGGACATCAGACCTGATGACGGAGGTGTGCTGGTGTCGGTCGGTGGTTCTGCTGAGGTCCAACAACAAACCGGGTTAGAGATGGTTTCCAAGCTGCGTCTTCATGATAGAGTTTGTCCACCAGAGAGTGGACAGCTTTATTCTCCAGCTGACAAATGTCCTGATCCGTTTGGATGGGTTCTGACCCGTGTCAGCCTCAGAACCCAGCATGGACTGGACCGCACGGTTTCCACACCGAACTATGAGCAGGGGACGGATTTGTTCAGCATTCTGGACGTGACACAGAAACAGGACGTCCACGTCTTCAGACGACGGCGGAGGTTCTGAGGAGAACAACAATGGAAGTGTCAGAACTCAAAGAGAACAAATCAGAGAACCTTCCTGTTGATACCTGAACAGAACCAACTGTTAGAACCAGGACGAGAAGGAAGAGACGTCAGCTGATGATGGAGGGAATGTTGGAACGTCAGAGGATCAGAATCCGCTCTGAATCCAACGGATATTATAACTAGTGTAATAACTGCTGTTATAACTGCTGTTATAACTGGTGTTATAACTGGTATTATAACTGCTGTAATAACTGGTGTTAGACTGGCGTTCTTTCTTATATAGAACCGTGTCCTTCAAATATTAAATGTATCAATATTAATGAGAAATATTCATCACAAAATCTGTTGTGAGTGAAACAGGTTTTGGGTTCTGCAGGTTCTGCCCATCAGGACCTGACGGTGTTTCGGGACCGGGTCACACCTTTATTTGTTGTGGTGCTGAAACCCAAATCTTTAGGGTCAAACCGTTTTAATTCACAAACTCTCCGACATCTGGCCTTGAAAATGATGCCAGTTATCAGCTGATGGTGGAAAATGACCAGCGCGACTTTGTGAAACCATAGAAGAAGAAGTTCTGCTGGGTTTCAGCTGCAGGAGCCTCAGAGTTCAAACCTGTAATCAGAACCAGAAGTTGTCAACGGTCACAGGTTCAGGTGTGAGTGGAGAGCAGGAAGTGATGTCATCAGGTGGAAACAGGTTCAACCTTCAGATCGTGATTCTGGTTTTTCTTTCAGAGACTCACTCTTTGAAGTATTTCGACACGGCGTCTTCTGGAGTCTCAAACTTCCCGGAGTTTGTGTCCGTTGGTTTGATCGATGACGTCCAGATGGATCACTATGACAGTAAGACCAAGAGAGCAGAACCCAAACAGGACTGGATGGACAAAGTCACAGCAGAGGATCCAGAGTACTGGACCGGACAGACGAGGATCGGTGTGGGGAACGAAGAACGGTACAAATTCAGCATGGAAAATTTAAAGAAGCGCTTCAACCAATCAGAAGGTTTGTTTGTGTTTATTAAATGTTGTGTTCATGCTGTAGGAAGTAAACACACACACACACACACACGCACACACACACACACACACACACCTCTGCAGGAACGCTTTTGCATCACTGCTGGGTTTCTAAAGCTCCGGGACACAGACTGGTTCTGCTGGTTCTGCTGGTTCTGCTGGGTCCAGTGAGGACCAGGTCGATGACTGGAGTCTGTCTCTCTCTCAGGTGTCCACATTATCCAGCGGATGTACGGCTGTGAGTGGGACGATGAGACTGGAGAGGTCACTGGTTTTCTTCAGTATGGTTATAATGGAGAAGACTTCATCGTCCTGGACCTGAAGACGGAGACATGGATCGCTCCCAGTCCTCAGGCTGTCATCACCAAGCACAGATGGGATCATGAGAGAGCTAGGATGGAATACTGGAAGTATTCCCTCACCCAGGTGTGTCCTGAGTGGGGGAGGAAGTATCTGGAGTATGGGAGGAGCTCTCTGCTGAGAACAGGTAGAAGCACATCACCTGGTGGAGTTTCAAACCAACAACCTTCATGTTCCTCTGCTGTTTCTGACCCACACACAGAGACACACTCTGTCCTTTACCTCTCTGTCCTCCGTCTCTCTCCTTCAGTCTTCTTCTCCTCTGCTCCTCCCTTCTTTTGTCGCCTCCTCTCCTCTGAGGTTTATTTGCGTCGTTTCAGTGTCTCTGGCGACAACAGTGACTCCTGATGACGTGTCTTTGTCTCCTCCTCCAGAGCTCCCCTCTCTAACGTGTCTTTGTCTCCTCCTCCAGAGCTCTCCTCTCTAACGTGTCTTTGTCTCCTCCTCCAGAGCTCCCCTCTATAACGTGTCTTTGTCTCCTCCTCCAGAGCTCCCCTCTATAACGTGTCTTTGTCTCCTCCTCCAGATCTCTCCTCTCTAACGTGTCTTTGTCTCCTCCTCCAGAGCTCCCCTCTATAACGTGTCTTTGTCTCCTCCTCCAGAGCTCCCCTCTATAACGTGTCTTTGTCTCCTCCTCCAGATCTCCCCTCTCTAACGTGTCTTTGTCTCCTCCTCCAGAGCTCCCCTCTCTAACGTGTCTTTGTCTCCTCCTCCAGAGCTCCCCTCTATAACGTGTCTTTGTCTCCTCCTCCAGAGCTCCCCTCTATAACGTGTCTTTGTCTCCTCCTCCAGAGCTCCCCTCTCTAACGTGTCTTTGTCTCCTCCTCCAGAGCTCCCCTCAGTGTTTCTCCTCCAGAAGACTCCTTCCTCTCCCGTCAGCTGCTTCGCTACAGGTTTCTACCCAGACAGAGCCGCTCTCTTCTGGAGGAAGGATGGGGAGGAGCTTCATGAGGAGGTGGAGCACGGAGAGATCCTCCCCAACCATGACGGAACCTTCCAGATGAGTGTGGACCTGGACCTTTCATCGGCGGCGGCTGAAGACTGGAGGAGGTACGACTGTGTGTTCCAGCTCTTTGGCGTGGAGAACGACTCGGTCACCAGACTGGACAAGGAAAAGATCTGGACCAACTGGGGTGAGACTGGGATCAGGGGGTGAAGGTGGGGACACATTTCTGTCTCTCTGATGGTCCAGATCATGGGTTTGAAGAGTTGGACAGAAGTTTTGTTTCTTTTATTGTCGTTTGCTGTTTTCTGTGTAACTTTAGAGTTCAGATAATCAATAAGCCACCCGGGACCCGGACAACGGTACCAGAACCCTAACCCGGTACCTGCACAGAAGACGGAAGCCTTTGAATCAGTGATAGTTCTGTTGGTGGTGGCGGTCCGATGTCCACTGGGCTTTCATTCATGCAGGACGATGTCAGTAAAGTCAGTTCATGTCCTCAGCGGAGGAGGTTCTGATTGGACCTGGATCTGTTAGCAGGACGATCCAGAACTGCGGAGGAGGTTCTGATTGGACCTGGATCTGTTAGCAGGACGATCCAGAACTGCGGAGGAGGTTCTGTTGGACCTGGATCTGCTTGTTAGCAGGATGATCCAGAACCCAGTGAATGTTGACGTGAAGCTAGGAGGGTGGGACACGGGTCCAACATGAAGTCCTTCAGTACCGTGGGAAGACACGTTGATTCTAACGCTCCTTTATGAAATCAGCGTTCTTCACCACGTTCCTTCGTTTCTCCAGAAGCTGGGATGTAAAACGTTCCCCATATTCCTGA
This sequence comes from Brachionichthys hirsutus, assembly GCF_040956055.1. NCBI lineage: Eukaryota > Metazoa > Chordata > Actinopteri > Lophiiformes > Brachionichthyidae > Brachionichthys > Brachionichthys hirsutus. Next base: position 14,795 of record NW_027180692.1, on the reverse strand, counting down.
TGTGGACCAGGATGTTATCAGAACCTTGTGTTTCTCCATGAGGACAGGTCCACAGAGCTGTGGGACTGTCCAGCCTCAGCAGAGGGACGCAGCGTTCCAGCGCTTCGGAGGTTTCAGTCTGGAGTTGGAGAAAAAGTATTTTGGATCCATTTCATTTTTCAGAAGTTTCTAGTTTTAAAGTCAAACCTCTGTCAGAACATTAGAACACACTAGAACATTAGAACATTGGACGAGTCTCCCTGAGACTGGAACCAACATCAGGACAGAAAGCAGCACAGACCGTCCTCCTGTGGACAGGTGGACATGAAACCACCTAAACAGGACGGCAGGACCACCAACCAGGTGGTGTCCGTCTGCAGGACGGTTCTGTTGGGACATGGACGTTGTTCTCTGACTTGTTGTTTTCTGCTCTCCAGAGGAACCCACTAACGTGAACGCCATCATCATCATCGTCATCGCTGCAGCGGTTCTTCTCGTCCTCACGGCTGCCGTTGGATTCAAGCTGTACAGACAGAGGACAGGTGAGCGACCCAGACAGAACCAGTCTCTGTCTCCTGGCTTTGATTGGACACTTTGACCTGATGAAGCAAACAGGAGGTGGTTTCAGCTTCAGAGTCCACTCGCATCCGTTCACGTCACCTGCAACCGTGAGCGGTGGACTGATGCGTCTTTGTTATCCAGGTAAACCTCGTCCACCTTCTGAGGACAGCGCTGAGCTCACGAAGAGACTGCAGCCAGAGGTGGACATGCAGCCAGAGGTGGACATGCAGCCGGAGGTGGACATGCAGCCAGAGGTGGACATCCAGCCAGAGGTGGACATGCAGCCAGAGGTGGACATGCAGCCAGAGGTGGACATCCAGCCAGAGGTCGTCATCCAGCCGGAGGGCGTTGGGACAAGGACAGAATGAACGCAGTGAGTGTCTTCGTGTGGGACACTATGTGTAGAAGAACCTTCTGACACGGGGAGATTATTCTCTGTCAGACTTGTGAGACAAGATAGTCTTTGTCCTTTGGTGTCTTTTCCCCAACAAAAGGTGAAGCGGTTTCACCTGAAGGGATCTGAGGTTGTTGGACAAAGACAATGAGTCCACCTGGACATTTAAGGTGGACTGATCGGGTTCGGGTGTGGCTTCGTGGCGTTTCTGCTCAGTTCTGTTGGTTCTGTCTCCGCAGGGTTCTGGGACAAGGAGCGGTGTCCCCATATCGTCCTGTTTGAACTGGAGTCCACCGGGTCTTCACCAGAACCCGATCCGATCAAAGATATCAGCGACGAGGATCCAGTGATCGATACTTATTGATTAGAGTCTAAACGGTGTCATTTAAATATTTCGGGGATTGTTCTCGTCTCTCTTCTCTGGAGACGTCAAACAGGATCTTTAAGACTGTCTTCATCCGACGTCCTTAGAACGTCCTCCATCATTACACTTTAACTCTTCGGCTGCTGGGTTGTTGGTGCTTTCCCTTTGTCCTATTGGTCCTCCTGGGGTCATGTGATCTGAGACGAGAGACATCTGACGGCCTCTAGAGTCGTCTCTGCTGTCCGTCCTCAGAAATCCTTCCTTTGCTTCCAGTCCTCCTGGAACCTGCGGCGGGACTTGGACACTAACGAGTCCGGAGGTGTCGGAGTAAACGGGCGTGTCTTTGTTCCTCCTGGACTCCGCCCCTCCCCCAGTGCTTCCTGTCTGATCACGAATCACAATCACTTCCTGTGTTGTTAACGAGACGAAGGCTGAAGTCGTCCTGCTGGTTCCTTTCTTTAGACAGAAATTCTGCTTTACAATAAAATCCCACATTTCCCACGTTTCTTGTTTGATTGCTCCGTCTCCAATCCCATGAATATTCCCAGTCCGATTACTCCGTCTCCAATCCCGTGAATATTCCCAGTCCGATTGCTCCGTCTCCAATCCCATGAATATTCCCAGTCCGATTGCTCCGTCTCCAATCCCGTGAATATTCCCAGTTCTCTCTTTAGCCACGGAGACTCCGTGAACATGACGGACCTCCAGATGCAAAATGAAGAGGAGGAATGACAGTTAGATGAAGGTGATCCTTGAGGAAGTGAGATGGTGGACTCTGGTTTTAGGATTATTTTAAAACATAAAAATTATACAAACACACAAACTCTGGTCCAGTTTCATCACGAGTGAAGCGGAACAACTGGAACTGGACACGCAGCTTCCTGCTTTGTCATTTTTATTTTTTTAAGCCAGTGACTCTCCACGCACTAACTCACCATAGAGGCTGCTTCTGAGGTCGTTTTTATTTTTTATTAAATCCCTGTTCGTTACACATAAAGTTTTTTTGTGTGGTTTTTTAATCCAACTGGTGGAACCGAGCAGTGGCGGGCGGTGCATTTTACACCTAGGCCTTCAGTGAAGTCCTACTTAGTCTGACTTGAATAAATACCCCTCATAATACCATCATTTATGACACCACTGCTTTAGAAATAATGTACAAACACACACTTACGCACTACTGGGTGCTGCATCACCTCAATCGTGTACAACACAGGATATTTTTTCCGGAGCATTTAAAAATCGATAAACTGCATCAGCAATTAAAACTTACCACTATACGTGGTACTATCAAAGTTATAAATAAAAGGGAATTTAACATTATTTTTCCAAAACGTTTTAAAGTCCACCATGAAGCTTTAAATTGCAAACTTGCAGTTTAATATAAGAAAGACTGCAACACAACGTGTTGTACTTCCACTACAATCACACAGCTGCACCGGCGCACCACATTATTTACACACATTGCATTTACGGTATATCTGTGATTTTATTTCGTTATCATGTTAAATAAACAAAATGTTGGTACTCACCAAAACGGCTGTCCCGTTTGAAAACAAAATCCATTCTCCTTTCTTAAAGTTCCTAAATCCAGTGTTGCTCCAAACATTAAATCGATCCCTTGCAAACAAAAGGCATTCCCAGCAGAACAATTTGCAGCGACTCTCGGAAGCTGCAAGCCAAAAGTTTGAAGCCTGGAAGCGGCGTACCAATCCTTTCCCCACCCGGGACAGGTTAGCTAGCTCCGGAGCTAGCTTGAAGCTAGCTCTCGTGAGCCGAAGCTAGTAGCTTCTCTGTAAAGGTCCGTCTTGAAAATGGCCTTTCAAGAATATCCACAACCAAATACACACTTTCCCCTCCTTCGGCCATTGTGGGTTAAAAGCGCGGGAATAATTGTGGTTTTATCTTCGGTCGGTCGCGCCGTACCGGTGCCAGCTGATTAGCTGATGACGCAATATGCCTAGCGCTGCCCTCGCACACGGAGTATCCAATCACAGGCAGGAAGGCCTTACTTTCACCAACTCGTGATCTGATTGGCTATCGCAACTGTCTATCAACTCTAAGAGCCAATCACAGGACGCGTTATTGAGTTGTGACGTGAGACAAGCAGGAAGGACTTGTTTCACCAACTCGTGATCTGATTGGCTATCGCAACTGTCTATCAACTCAACTCTACAAGCCCGTTCACTCACACAACACAGACGGCAAGCAGCGCTGATTATGAAGGTCTGGGACGGATAGTACTTGCCACTGGTACTATGAAATCCGCCTGGCAACACAAGCTAGCTGAATTCTGATTGGATAAAAACTCTCACCTAAAAATACATCACTGTAATATAATATAACATGAATGTGAAGAATATATATATATATACATAAAATTAAATTGATTTTATCATAAATATGATCATGTATTCTTGATTTCTGGTTATGTTAGGCAAGCAGAGAAGGCCTTGCAGGCCCTGACCGCCCGCCACTGGAACCGAGTTTCCTTACCCTGGGACAGTGTACTCATTTAAATACTTCTGTGTCGTCATCGGTTGCCACCTGACTGGGTCCAGCGCGTGACGTCGCGCTGCCAACGTGGAACGACGTCGAACCCGGAAGTGAACTGTCCGGCTGCGTTAGAGGAGCGCGGCAGGCTTTGGGTCTTTTTGGGTCTTTTTGGGTCAGTACTTTGGTTCGGGTCCGGTTTATGCTATTAGCGTCGGGCTGAAGACGCGTAAAGGAGCGCAGCGGCGAGTCTTCCTCGCGGGGCTTCTCCAGCGTCTTCCTCAGCTGTCCGCGGTGAAGGTAAGCCGTGCGAGCGGAGCCGCGGCTGCCCGTGTTCGGACCCGGTTCGGACCCGGTTCGGACCCGGCTCGGCTTCCGTGCGGGCTGCCAGCCGAACCGGACGCGGCTCAGTCGGTCCAGGAAGCAGCTGTCAGAACCACGGAGGAAACCGGATCTCCATAGAGTTCTGAGCTTCCTATATACTTGTATATACTTTATTAATCTGTCCCCTGGAGGGCAATTTGGTTTACAGCAGGTTGAGCTGCTGCTGGTCGCGGCGTGTGCACGCGCCCGGGCGATGTGGGTTAAGTGTCTTGCCTAAGGACACAACGACAGTGTAAACACGCGCCTGAGCCGGGGATCGAACCGCCAACCTCTCGATCATAGAACGACCCTCCCAACCACTGCACCACTGTCGCCCCATTTCTTTTATTTTTTTTTATATACTTTATTAATCCTATAGGCAGGAATGAACCGCAGTACCTGCTGTAGTAATGATAGTACTGCTACCTCGTCTTCCACAGATACTTCTACGTGTACTTCTACCTTGTACTTCTACGCGTACGTCTTTGCGTACTTCGACGTGTAAAATTCTCTACGCGTACTTCTACACGTACTTCTACGTGCGCTTCTATGCGTGCTTCTTCGCGTACGTCTACGTGTACTTCTACGCGTACTTCTACGTGTAATTCTACCTTGTAAACTTGTGTCGTGGAAACGATGAATGAAAAGAACAGCAGTCGTTATAACGTTACTGATTAAAGATGCATTCAGAGCAAAACACACGGTACTTGTAATCGAACGTATTCTGAGTTGAGGTTCAAGCATCTAATTTAATCTGAAGTCTAATTTAATCTGACGCGTCTAATTTAATCTGAAGCGTCTAATGTAGTCCGACGCATCTAATTTAATCTGACGCGTCTAATTTAATCTGAAGCGTCTAATGTAGTCCGACGCATCTAATTTAATCTGAAGCGTTTAATTTAATCTGAAGCGTTTAATTTAATCTGAAGCGTCTAATTTAATCTGACGCGTCTAATTTAATCTGACGCGTCTAATTTAATCTGAAGCGTCTAATGTAGTTCGACGCATCTAATTTAATCTGAAGCGTTTAATTTAATCTGAAGCGTTTAATTTAATCTGAAGCGTCTAATTTAATGACGCGTCTAATTTAATCTGAAGGGTCTAATTTAATCTGATGCATCTAATTTAATCTGAAGCGTCTAATGTAGTCTGACACGTCTAATGTAGTCTGACACGTCTAATGTAGTCTGACACGTCTAATTTAATCTGACGTGTCTAATTTAATCTGAAGCGTCTAATTTAATCTGACGCGTGTAACTTTATATGACGCGTGTAATTTAGTCTGACGCGTCTAATTTAATCTGACGCGTCTAATTTAATCTGACGCGTCTAATTTAATCTGACACGTCTAATTTAATCTGAAGCGTCTAATTTAGTCTGAAGCGTCTAATTTAGTCTGAAGCGTGTAATTTAATCTGACGCGTGTAATTTAATCTGACGCGTTCCACTGATTTTTTTCAAAGGCTTTTCTTTTTTGCTGAAGCGTCTCTTCTGAACACCGAACATCACAGCGTTGAAATTTAGATTTGCTAAATAGATACCAAAATGGAACTTGGAGACGTGTCTTTCGAGTGTCTTCACGATGTTCTGTCGTCCATTGTTTGGAACCGGCAACGTGGACACAGCTGACGTTCCGGATTGTCTCATCCTGATGGCGTGAGGACAATGACGCCGCCGGACCAGTTGAATCAGAAGTACCTGTTTGGGTGGAGGCGGTGACGCAGCGTCTGCCTGGGCGCCTGTTGTTGTTGTTGTTGTTGTTGATAATCGACCATCGTCTAACCGGCTGGAGTCTCACAATCGTTTATCTTACCTTCCTCTCAGGTTGTCTCCGTGATAAACCGAGGAGCGTTTGTAATGACTAACTCCTCTAAATTCTCTTTAACTTTCCCAGCAGACACACACACACAGACACGCACACGCACACACACACACACACACACACACACACACACGCACACACACACACACACACACACACACAAGATGGTGGACGCCACGCTTGCTGAAGTTGGCAGGAACCTCAGTGACGCTATGAGCTTCCTGGGCGATGGAGAGAGGTGAGATTTATTTTTTTGTCTTTATTTCTTTTTGCTTCGCTGTGTATTTATTTGTAGTTTTTACTGCACGATGTGAAACAGGCGACCTCTGTCTGCTGAACGTTGTACTGAACACACGAGGGAGACGCACGCGTTCAGGTGCTTGTTTGTGCTGTTCACCTGTTCAGAGAACTGGAGGCGGGATCAGAGAGGCGGAGCTTCAGCGGAGCGATCATCCCTGGACCGCTGCAGGGAGAGTAAGACGTGCCCAAACGCACACGCACACACACACACACACACACACACACACCACAGGCGACTGGTCACCCAAAACACTTTGGGTACTTTTACTTTATGAATTAAACATGCTTATTTGATATTTACTTCGGTCCTATTTTGTATGTGTCTTTGTTTTCTTTGTTCTTTAATATTATTTATATTTTCACTTATTAATGTATTTTTAAATCTGCCATCCCTCTGTACTTCTGTTAGATGTGTTTGAAACCTGCCTGGGATTGGGGGGGGGGGGGGGGGGGGGCACTGCTAAGCTCGTAGCAATGCCGCTGTCTGAGTACGATCAGGTGTGAATGCGCTGCAGCGATGAAGCGCTTTATTTCCGACGCCTTGGAGAACCCGATGTGTGTTTCTGAGTTCAAACGCTCGATGCTCTCTTTGATCTGCAGCGGTTCTGAGTTCAAAGGCTCGATGCTCTCTTTGATCCGCAGCGGTCAGGATGCTGCCACCATCCTGCACCTCGTTCATAACCTCATGCATGAAGAGGAGGAGGAGGAGGAAGAAGAGGACCCGCCCAGCCAACAGTAAGCAGAACTAGCCTGTGACAAAAGTGATGAAGATGAGTACTGGCAGTATTTGTAGCCCGATTACTGTGTTTGACCTCATTGACCTTTCTGTGAAATCAAACGCGTTCCTCATCCTTTGAAGTTCTGTGAGGCTGATTTTACTCCACATATTTATTTAGTGAAAAGTCGTGTGAGTTGCGGCGTCCGCGGCTCCTCCCCTCTGGCAGCCACGGCCAATGAGCAGCTGGCGCTGTGTGAATGCCTCCACAGAGGAGGCGGACTGAAACGTGACGGACGCTTTTCCATCAACGCTTTGGTGACGCTTTGATCTGTCGGAGCCGCTGCTCTGGACCGATAACCTGCAGGTGATCGTAGGAGAGGAGAGAAACCTTCAAGGAGTCTGATCCGGCTGCTGCTCTGTGTTTCCAGCAGGAGGCGGGATGTGGGCCAGCTGGGTCACATGACCTTGTTGGGCCACAGCCTGGCAGCCTACATGTCGGTGTTGGACAGAGAGCGGCTGCGGACGCTGACCGCCCGGATCCTGCCCGACACCACGCTGTGGCTCTGCAGACTGTTCAGGTGGGCGGCGTCGGACGCGTGGGGGGTCTTCTGGGGGGGCTCTCTGGGGGGGTCCTCTGGGGGGTCCTCTGGGGGGGTCCTCTGGGGGGGCTCTCTGGGGGGTCTCTCTGGAGGGTCCTCTGGGGGGGCCTCTGGAGGGTCCTCTGGGGGGGCTCTCTGGAGGGTCATCTAGGGGGTCCTCTGGGATTCGTTAGCACCCATAGTGAACTCTCCAGCTACTCGCTGCTCTGCCCCCCCCTGTCCAGGTATGAGAACGGCTCCGCCTACTTCCATGAGGATGACAGGGACGGCCTCGTCAAAGTGTGCCGGCTGGCCATTCACACTCATTTTGAAGAATATGCCTCTGAGGGATACGGAGTGCTCGGCTCCAAACAGCCCGTCGTCTACCACAGCGCCTCCGGCAGGCCAGGGCTGGGACAGCACTTGTGCAGCCAGGTAGGAAGGAGAGAACGCTCGGCACCATAATTAAACAGTCTGAAGGCCGTGGTGCGAATCCTCATTCATTAAGCATCGGGTGTTTGGGTTCGGGTTCGGGTTCGGGTTAGGGGTCATGCTGCCAGGCGTCCCTGTGGGGGTGGTGAGTCGGGATCGGGTCATGAAAGGGATCATTGGGGTTCAATAAGAACTCCGTTACTGAGGAAAAGTCGTTTTTTGTATGAGCTACCATGAGTTCAACCTTACAGATTACCCATAATCCATCTGCACATTTGGCCCATCATGATAGTCGTCTCTAAAAGCAGAGGTCGCCCTCGTATTCCTCTTGAGCTCCCACAAAGTGATTAAACTGTCCTTTTCTTGTCTTACGCTGGTCGTCTCTGTCCCGTCTTTGGTTGGTCCTGCAGACTTGACGATAAGTCTCTGACAGTGGTCGGAGCTTGTCTCCGTAGCTCGGCCTCCCGCTCTCCAGCCTGTGTGCGGCCCCCTGCAACACTGTCTCCGGATCGCAGCACCAGATGGTGGGGAGACGAACCGCTTGAAAGCGCAGCTTCCCGTAGTTCCAGCCTGTTGTTGGACTCGTCCTCATTGACGCCATCAGGATGTTGCGCTGTTGGACAAACTGATCCAAGAGGACATCGAGGCCGGGAGGCTCCCGTTGCTGCTGATCGCCAATGCAGGTGAGCCAGCGGGCACAGTCCTAGTATTTGGTGCTTTCCAGGAGTAATAATCTGCTTTGCCCCCCGCCCCCCCAGGCACCCCTGGAGCAGGTCACACAGACAAGTTGGCTCGTCTGAAGGACCTCTGTGAGCAGTACAACATATGGCTCCATGTTGAGGGGTGGGTCACTCCTCCTGCACGGGACTGAGACGCTCATCAGGAGGCGTGTGGGCGGTTCTCCCTGTAGCTCTGTCTGTTCTCGGGTTACAAGCCAGACTTTGCTTCTTTCACTGCATGAATTACGAAAGGCATCTTGTCCTCCTGTTTTAGTTTCGGTGCCGCCTGCCGGTCTATAAAGCAGCGTAACGGCTGAGATGAACGTCACGCACCCATTTGGGAAGAGATCCGACTTCCAATGCTTTTCACCTTAATCTTATCTATTATTTAACCGAGCTAATATTATCAGCAGCATTTGTTACGTAGGATTCTTATGTCTTACGTGAGGTCCGTTTTGTCGTTTATCTTGCTGTTGTGCTTTCTCCTCTAGGGTCAACCTGGCAACCCTGGTGGCGGGTCAGGTCACCTCAGCTATCCTGGTAACGTGGTGTAAATACTGTCTCCAGTTTCAACACAGAATGTTCAGAGCGCCGTGAAATGTGTGGCCCGTTTCTCAGTCTCGGCCATTAATCCTTACAAACACGTAGAACACAAACATTTCTGGAGCTTCTCGTGAAAACGGTGCTGCAGCGTCGGGATTTATTTTACAACACATTTAAAGCGGAAAATGTATTTATCATTCAGCGGAACTGGCGGGGTAGGGGAACGGTGCAACGCTCCTCCCCTGACCCACGACGCCGTTGCAGCCGTTCCTGCTCTGGTAACCTGCGGCTCTCTGTGCTCCTTCACCTCCAGGCAGCAACCAGGTGTGACAGTATGACCCTCACCCCCGGTCCGTGGCTGGGCCTGCCTGCTTTGTCAAGCGTTTGTTTTATAGCGCTCTTATTCTCTGTGTAAAAAGAGGCTTTTATTTTGTAGGAGCATAAACGTCACGTCCCTTTTGGGTTTTGTTTCTTCCTGTTGATACATGTAGCCGCTGCCGTTCCGCTGTGCTAAGCTATCCAATAAAGCAGCATGAGAGGCTAAAGACAGCACGAGTAGAATATTTGTTCTTCTGCACTCCAAGCGGCTCTTTCCTCGACCTGCACGCCTTAACATTATTAACAGGAAAACGTTTACTGTACGTACTATATATTTATATTCCTCAAGCAAATGTTTAGTTCTGAAAAGGTTTTGATCTTTGGTTTCATTCTATAATACTGAAACAATCTATTTAGATTAATGCCTGACTGTTAAACGTGTATAAAGTGTGTGGTGAGGGGTTTTACAGCCTTAAAACATTTATGTACATGTATAATAATTAAAATAAATAAAGATGACTGCATTGCGGATTTCACTTATTGTTATTGTTTTTGGAACGTAACCCCCGTGGAAAATGAGGGACTACTGTATAGCGCTTTTCTGGAAACTCAAAGACGTTTTACAGTGTACATAATATAAAAACAGTAAAGAAATACAGACAATAAAAAAAGTGAACACGGTTATAAAATCAATACAATTCAAACAGTAAAATTATACATTAAAAGTGATGTGTTTGATGTTTTACCATTATGATGTTTTCCCAATCTAATGGCTGTGGTGTCGTTTATAGAGCTACTATAGTTAAACCTGGAGTAGACGCCATTCTGCAGTCCAGTAACTTGCATGCATTAAACCGTAAACGGTGTACAAAAAAGAGAAACGTCCGACAGTAAACCAGGAAATGAACCGACGGATTCTCTGCTACACGACATGAACACCAGGCCAGAGTCCTCGAGACACGCCCCTCGGCTCACAGAGGGCCAGTGTCCAGCGACTTAAAAGCTCCCAGTGACGCGGTAACATCGGTGAAGCGCGGCGGTTTGATGCAGTCCAGCAGTAACAACACGCCCAGCAAGGACTGCATGAAAAAGAATTCCTCAAATAGCCACCGGATCCTCTCCAGCGGGTCTCAGTAATAATCTCTACTTCCTACTGCCCAATCTAATAATGGCAAAAACCCAAAATTAAATCTACATATGTGATACATGTATTGAATCGTGGCCCCGAAATACTGACAGGTCCTTGTTGCCTTTGAGAAAGCTTCTATTTTTGGAAAGATCGCTGTTTTCACTTCACAATAATGTGCCAGCAATATAAAAAACAAAAACGTTTGGTTGTTTAATAAAAGTAATTTATTCTGTGTCTAACCCTCTTCAGAGCCATCAACTCCTGCAGAAGCTCAAAACTGTGGCCTCCATCAAGACCTCGGTAAGTGTTTGCTTGACATTCTGCCATAACGAGAAAAGCACTCAGAGAGCACAGACCTCCCCCAAGCAGCTCCCCCCCCCCCCCCTAACTGGATCTACACCGTCCACACGGTGATCTGGATCAGCACCAGAAGGTTCTACATTGTTCTTGGTATCTTTATACCATATAGGCTGTCTGCACACGCTCCAGATGAACTGAAACATTTTAAAGACTGAATCATGCGGTTCCTACGAAACATCCAGAAACACTTTTCTCTTGCCTGAGCAGTCTCTGTACAGGATGCATGCACCTCCAGTTACTGTAATATCAAAGTAAAACGTGATCTGATCAAAACAAGAATCTCTATTCCCATTTAATGGAAACGGAAAGAGAAACGTGATCATTTGCAAAACGCTGAAACGCTGAACCATATATAGTTTTATTCATGCTATTCGTGCCCAGCTGGAACCAAATGCTGAATCATTATCCCCAACTGGACACCTTTACTTTTGTGTGGCTCCTTCTAACTGACCCTGACTCGAGCAGCATGAACGAATCAGAAACGGAGCTCGTTTGTGTTTGTAGGCTGTGCTTGACGCCGGGATCGCCTCGGCCACGGTAAAAGTCTCGTTCTCCGGAGTGCTGGCGGCTCGAAGGCTTGTTCACTGGCATCTTTCCAACTCGCCGATCTGTGATTAGCAGCATCGAAACATGCCGTGAATAATCCAGATCTCAGTGGTACTTAAACCTGGTGAGAGTGGAATACATTTCAGTTTACTGCATTCCCTGTGGAGATGCAGAGATACCAATACCTGCAACTCCAGGTGTGTGCGTGTGCCTATAGTCGGTGCGGCTTGCCTTGGGTTCAGGGCGTGGCGTAGCTGATTCCGCCCGTCTCTGGTGCTTCACTCTGGGACGTTCCCGGCGCCCTCGCCTCGTTCTCTCCATCCTCTCTCTCGTCTTTCTTCCTGTCACTCCGGAGCATTTCTCTCCGTTCAAATCGGCTCTGTGGTTTTTGGGTTTCATCTGGCTGAAGGGCTGTTCACTTTGTGATCAGTATTTAAGAAAAGAACCACTAAGGCATAATCTCTGAGGTATTCAGCGAGTGTATTTAAACACTCATTGCATTTCTGTGCCTTTAATGTATATATAATACAGAGGGTCATGAATATCTGCCCGGTAATTGAAACTCCTACATTTTGTCGGGCTGTTTGGGGTCCTGATCAATCCATTCATTTATCAGTATGTAATGAGGAGTAGGCCAAGCTTGACAGAATCATAAAACACTTCGCAGGTACTTTGTAGGGTATATCTGCCTACCGGTACTTTTACATTTTCAGGTCGCATTGAGAGTTTCTTGCCAGTCTGAAAGCATCGGGACATTTTTTCCATTTGAGATGTTTACCATACGCAGGGATCAACGGGGGGGGGGGGGGAGAGACAGGGCACACATAAAACAATACAGACCAATACACAATGAGCAATATTAAAAGAATAAGAATCGTTTTGCCCATTACAGAATGACTTTCCATGGCTCCAGACTTGAGTCATGGAAAACAAAAGATCTGCAGGAAACGGTGATCGAACAGGAGAAAACAGGAAAGGGAATAAAAAGATATCCAGGAAGTTGAGAAGGCCAATCAGCAGGGCTCAAACTCGAGCGTTAGCGTTAGCTGCTCGGCTAACCGGGCTACATGTCGGCAGGTTTGAACAGGAGATGCAGCTTTCAGTGAAACAGCTGTGATGTGTGAAACTGTAATACATGCTACATTCTGTTGAAGTCAATCCATGGTGAGGTAGACCAACAAAAGGTTCAGTCACAACTGCCATGGAAAGGGATGCAAAGAATTACCCACAAATGGTAAAGCCGAAATGGAGTAGGGCGGCTTCTTCAAGAGGCACAATAAGGAGGCAACGGGTTAGGGACGGGGGTCAGCAACCCGCGGCTCCGGAGCCGCATGTGGCTCTTTCATCCCTCTGCTGCGTATTTAATTCAATGTATTTTATTTTAGTTTGTTCGTTTTTAAAGTGTAACTCTAAATTTGAAGATTATGGCGATTATAAATAATACAAAATAAAAAATTTTTGTTGCTCATAATATACGTCACAACCATCGAACCGTGACCGGATATACGTTGTATATCCCGTCACAAACGCCAAACGTGCGATTTCTTGAATTTTTCGCCCCCCAGGTAGGACAACTGTGGATAAATCTAAGAAAAGAAAAGTGTCTGAAGACAGCAGAACGTTTAATGATACGTGGGCAGATTCGTTTGCCTTCACTGCTGACCAGACGGGTTTACCGGTACGCTTAATATGGAATGAGAAGTTAGCAAACCACAAAAAGTCAAATGTCGCAAGACATTTCCAGAATAAACACAGACTTTGCTCAAAAATATCCGGATGGAGATGAGACAAAAAGAGCCGTTTCGGAATATAGATAGATGCAGCATGTGTTGCCTTGATTATAAGGCTTATGTAAGGCTTTTAATTTTTTGCGGCTCCAGACATATTTGTTTTTTGTTTTTTTGGTCCGATATGGCTCTTTCAACATTTTGGGTTGCCGACCCCTGGGTTAGGGTCAGGGTTACTAACCATTAGTACGCAAATGCCACAAAGCATCCCGCTCACAATACAGTAGTCCCTCATTTTCCGCGGGGGTTACGTCCAAAAACAGCCCGCAATAAGTGAAATCCGCAATGTAGTAATTTTTATTTTATTTTATTATTATACATGTACATAAATGTTTTAAGGCTGTAAAACCCCTCACCACACACTTTATACACGTTTAACAGTCAGGCATTAATCTAAATAGATTGTTTCAGTATTATAGAATGAAACCAAAGATCAGAACCTTTTCAGAACTAAACATTTGTTTGAGGAATATAAATATATAGTACGTACAGTAAACGTTTTCCTGTTAATAATGTTAAGGCGTGCAGGTCGAGGAAAGAGCCGCTTGGAGTGCAGAAGAACAAATATTCTACTCGTGCTGTCTTTAGCCTCTCATGCTGCTTTATTGGATAGCTTAGCACAGCGGAACGGCAGCGGCTACATGTAGCAACAGGAAGAAACAAAACCCAAAAGGGACGTGACGTTTATGCTCCTACAAAATAAAAGACTCTTTTTACACAGAGAATAAGAGCGCTATTAAACAAACGCTTAACAAATAAACATGATAGCTTTTAGAATAACAAATTTAATTTTAATGATCAACCTACGAGGTTGAACACATGAGAAATGATTAATAGCAACTCGCGAGTATTTCACAGTTCCTCCGACCGCGCCCCTTCGTCTTGCGCCGTTTCAAGGCGCGTTCAAGTGCAAAAAGGAAAATCTGAAAAATTGCATTAAAACTCTGCGAAGCAGCGGAAGATGAAGCGCATTATATCGAGGGACGACTGTACACCGAACGGCACAGAAGCAAGCCCCAAAACCTCTGGAACAAAGTTCTTTAGAGTGATGAGTCCAACGAGACTTGTGATGAAAGGTACGCCGCTTCTTCTGTGAGGTGGGTCGGGGATGTGTGCGCTACAAAGGCACTGGAAATGGACTAAATGGATCACAAGATGAATGAAGCGTGTTATCAGGAAATACTGGGGAGGCTTGGCTTCAAAGGAACACGGTCTCTGTCGGCTGGGGTGAGCTTGGACTCGTACGGGACGTACTGGGACGGTCCAATGCGATCACGATCCGAAACACAAGAACAAGACGACCCGTCATTGGCTCCAGCAGAATAAAACGAAGGTTCTGGCGTGGCCGTCTCGGGCCCCTGACCGCAATGTCAGAGAGCCACTCCGGGAAGA